>NC_090443.1:356323255-356565015 GCF_031143425.1 Pleurodeles waltl
TTGTCACACATTGGGCCAGATTTACAAGGCCCTTGCACCCCCTAGTGCCACATTTGGGGCAAAATGTTTGCCGTAAATTTGATGCTAACGGGCCACTGCCATTGCTCCATATTTACATGGTGGTGCAAACTAGGTTTGTGCCACCTTGTAAACACTTTGCACCACTTCATGCAGAATATATGCATCATGTATTCAAAGGGGGCGTTCCCTCATTAGAGGGTTGCTAAAAAGGGTGCAATGGAATCTGCAAGATTCCATTGCGTCATTTCTAGAATAATTTTAATGCCTTCTTCAAACAGGTGTTAAAATGAGGCTCCCATTGATTTCAATGGGCCTCTTAATTAGCATAATTTTTTTCTGCGAATCCAAAATAGCGCTACAATAGCGTCAAAAAAGTGAAGCCATTGGTCCTAACATGCACCATGATGTGCCATATTGTAAATATGGAGCTACTATGGTGGCATTAGGAGATGCAAGGGGGCCGCAAGAAAAGTGGCACACCACTAGTGATGTGCCACTTTCTTGTAAATATGGCCCGCTGTGTTATGAGATCTGCAAAAGGGCTCAACTGTCAAATTCAAGGTTGGAATGCAGATGGTATCTGTGAAGTTTAGACATACCATGAGCAGGTCCTATTTCATAAAGATCTTTCCAGATCCAGCACATAATTGTAAATTCAAGTTGAGTTTTGCAAGCTAGCACTACAACGATCCACACACCTCTTCTATCATCTTGTTACCATAACCACCCATATGCTTTTTATCAAATTGATAAAATTGATTTAACAGACTGGAGAGTTATCAGAGAAGGATGTTAGAGAATCTATAATGACGTTCTAATCTACCACACTATAAAATGTTTTGAAAGGGGGTTCAGGTGATTCAATTGAAAACCAAAAGGATTTCCTAAATACTTTCCACATGATAATCAAATGACACATTTCCTTTTTCTCTCAGTTCACCAGTTGTTCTCTGTCTGGCGTACCGTGGGTGGCAAGGCTTTTCTTAGCAGTTAGTCTGATATTGTTAAATTTGCTTCCTTTCCCTAAGAGAGCTCATTGTAATCGTTTAATCTTCAACAGCTGTATAATAGTTGGCTTTTCTCTCAGTCGTTTCCCCAGTTTTATATTTGTGTATGTCAAATGATTTTAGTCCCTTCACTGGCAGAAATGAAACAGAACTCACAAGACCTTAGTAAGATCCACAATGAGATTGAGGTTCCTGGAGTACTGTCAGCAAGCACTGTCATGTCCAATTCATGTAACGCTAGGAGAGCTCGCAGATGGTGTTTGTCAGCTGTCATTACAATGGTGGGCTATTGGAGATTTGTATAGCTGAAGATTTTTGTAATTCTAAAGAGAGAGCTGCAATGACTCCTGTGTTCAAACTCAGCCTACCTAATTAATTCTACTCCTAAAATGCACATAAGCATTGTGTTTATATCACAACTCTGTTATATTCTGTTGCAATATAACCACCTCCCCTGAGTTATTAACTGTAAAGCGTTTCCATATTTTTTCAGTAAAATCTCAAAATGAATAAATAAATGCTGTATACCATATTTGGAAAGAATAAATGCTGGGGTTTCCATGTTTGAAGTTGACATGCAAATATGATTTAAAACATAGAAAAGAAATGTTGAACCTTTTACCTCAACATACCTTTACTGTTTGTGGGTATTTTATGTTAGTGGCCTCTCAGATGTGTTGAATGAGTACATGGTATAGGTAAAAAACAATTGCATCACTCCACACATGTGGTAACTAAGGGTAATGGACAAACACGTAGATGACAGTTTAGGTTATTGAGGCACAGTTGTATTTTGAGGTTTTTGCAATGGGTAAATGATAGTACTGTAGATATTTTTCATAATACTAAGTTCAAGGTAAGGTTTAGACATATGTGTTGAATTACGCGTTCAGGGTGAATCTGATTCGCACTAGGCATCTAAGCATTGTTAAATGAGGACAGGGTGCACATGTGAGTGTCCTGTAGATGTGCATTGACTGGGTTTGTCTGTTAGAGGTGCATTGATGAAAAGGATCACTGCTTGATCTGTCACAGTACAAGTCTGTTAGTAGGTAGGCAGTGATTACAAGTGTCCCTCAGTTCATAAGATAATTATTGCACCTGCTAAAATCTAAAACCCCTGGGTTCAGATTTAATTTGATGTGAGAATTACCTCCAATTACAGTTGTTGCCCTGTAAATTAGGCATAACATGGAAAGTGTGTTGCTGTCTGCACCAAAATCTGCATTCACTAGTATTTTTCAGGCATTATCAGGTGGAATACATTGACAGGTTTTACGTGTTGATATGTTCCAGGTTTGGTGAGCTTCATAAAATTCATAATTTTGATCCCTCCTCAAATAGGGATTTGGGCAAAGATCAGAATCATCCAATTTACTTATTATCATGGCTTTGGGTTCTGAGTAAAAGAGGGACCCATAATTCTAATCCCACCTCCCATTTATTTGCAAGGATTGAGTCATGTGATTAGAATATAGTATTATATATTCAGCCAAATTACATTCATATAATAATTGCAGCAATATATTCAAAGGGAGAGGCTCATGTTGTCAATACTGCTGCACATGGGTCATTAGAACATTGAAATGTTGAGAGCTACTGTGAAGACAACGGAGTGGTTCAGGGTCTATACTGATGGTGTAGGCCTTCTGCTCCAAAATTCCAATGTTTGTCTTTCTTTTTCTCGTTTTCAAATTCAGAACACATTGACCTCTTGTGGGTAGAATGTTCTAATAGCCTTACATCCTGCAGCTCAGATCTATAACTAGAGGCCACGGTCTCTAAAAACTGATATAGCCCTCAGCAGTGAGCTATAATGTTATAGTAGCCATGTGTAGATTTCAGTGCCATAAATGAGAAGATTATTATTACCTTCAAATGTCACAACATTTTTATAACAGCAATAATTATTGTTCAACAAATTCAAAAACAAAAATTCAAATAGACATTACAAGAACTTACGAAAAAAATGAAGGGCCATATTTACAAGCCCCTTGCCCCTCCTTGTGCTGCCCTAGTATAATTTGTACTGGAGGCCCCCACCATGCACCATACTTACAAAGTGGCACAATGCATGTGTTGCGCCATGTTGTAAAACCTTGCACCACATTATACCTGTTCCAGGTATAATGTTTGCAAGGTGGGTGTTCCCAAGCATGGAGGCCAAAAGAAATGGTGCAGTGAAATTTACAAGATTTCACTGTACTATTTTTCCATCATTTTTAATGCCTTTGTTAAAGTGATGTCCCCATAATGACCTATGGGCCACCTTGTACTTTGCTGGATTAGTGCCATCATTTATGGCACTAATCCAGCAAAGCAGCACAATAGTGTAATAAATGATGCCGCTATTGTGCTAACGTGCACCATCGTGCGCTGTACAGCAAATACACCCCTACCATGGTGACAGTAGGAAGCGAGGGTGACGTAAGAAAAGTGGCGCATCAGAGCTAATGCACCACTTTCTTGTAAATATGCCCCTAAATTTATCAAATATTTTGAGAGCTCTCAATTGCTCTGTTAAAAGTTTCTCATTTTAGTGAAGGAAGTATAGGCAACACTCATATATCGTTTAATGTTTGCTACACATAAGACTAAAGGAAGGGCTGTCACTATGTGTTGCTCATCTAGGCACCTTTCTTCAATTACAATGGTATTCTTAAAGCAAGAAATACATTTAAAAATCTGGTACATCAATTACAAACTATCAGGTATATACTGTCCCTTTTCTATAATGAGAATAATGAAACTGTGGACCTGCGACTATTTTGGGATGTTTTAAAATATACTTTGCAGGAGTCTTACACAGAAATCTCTTACAAAAAGAATTAGGAGTGGAAGCAAATACATGACAATTTAAAACTAAATGGCAATATTTCTGAAAAGAAGCTCAAGATACCAAACCAAAACCAAACATTATTGTTAAGAGCCATTTTTGAAGAAAACTCCAATCATCACTTAATAAGAAATGGGAGGTGCCGGCCTTGATTGAGTTAAAACAGGGAAACAAAAGTAGCCATATTCTCTTAAGGAAGCTTAACTTAAAGTGCCTCCAGTACTGGGCAGAGAAGATGTTTTCTTTGTCTAAGCAACAAGCGTTGTTCAAGGACCATGCAATAAGAGATGAATTTCATACGTGTACTGTAATATCTGTTTGGTCCCCATGCAAATGAAGGAATGCCCTCTCATGCTAGCACTGGCCTTAGGTGTGCCACAGCGCTAATAGTATGTCAGAAAGGGACACACAAGCATCTGCGGACCCTTCTGTAATACCACTGAAGGTACACAAAGCGAGCACTAAATGAAACAATAGAAGACCCTGCCCTTCTCTCAGGCTCTTGAGTGATTACAGACAAATCACAAATAGTACTTTACGGTACTGAAAATCATACCCTTCTAGTTAAATCGTCACTAAATTGACAGGGCGGTGACATAGTTGACAACAAGTGAATATTATTCAGGTAAATTTGAGCATTTGCTGAAGGAGATAAAAACTCAGCTAGCTTGCAGGAATGCCACACCTCAACAATTTTTGGTAAAATCAATGGGGCACATTAATTGAGATTGTCAGGAAGTTCAGCGTAGCAAGTCACCTTGCTGTGCTGCACTGCGTGATAGGGAAAGGGCAGAAATGCACCATATTTAAAAGAACACAGAACATTACTGCCTTGCCTCTGCACTGGTGTTACTTGGTTTGCCTAAAGCCAATACAGGCACCTTTGCACCGTGGTTCAAGGGTGCCTGGTTTGCAAGCAGGATTGTTTTTGTGCAGGAAGGGGTACCTTCCTGCACAAAATCAATCTTCTGAGGCTTTGTTCTCTTTCTGTGACAGAAAATAAATATAGCTCCCATGTGTTTAAGATTCCTTTCCTTTCAAAATTCGCCTTTCAACAGTATTACAATTTACTTGTAAAAATCATATTTTGCAGGATCAAATCTCTTGCTAAAGTTCCTCTGGTCTAATAGGGGAGCCAGATTGGCTTGTGAAAAGCTTAGGCCCTTAATTTGAATTCAGCTGTTCTGTTGTGCTGTAAACCAGAGGCAGAACACTAGACTGTTAGATCTTCACACGAAAGGAAATGTCTATGAGCTCTTCCATTTGATGATTCAAACAGATGAAGTATCAAGCTTCATATATAAATTCACTGGCACTGTGCTTTCTAAAAAAAAAAGTATGGCCTTCCATTCTCATGCATATAAAGGGAATGATTTATGTTGTAATTATAGTCTTCCTTATTATTCAGTCTATCAGCCAGTATGGGCTTGGAGGGAAAACCCAGGGGCATCATTTAGAATTTATCAGACACAGCTCTTCACCACAAACCTAATCAACTCACTCTATTTAGAATGCGGTGAACCATTATGTTTACATCATCAGTGCCTCCTTTGGATCTGCATGCAGAACTCTTAGACCGTCTGCCTCATGGCGAACAAGCTGTCAGTTTATGTACCTCAAATTGTCCTCTCTATTTAGGGTAGATGTTCTGATACACATTTTCCTGTTTGGTACCACCAGCAGAAGGGTGGCGACCCCGACCAGAAAAATAAAAAATTACCTACCCACTCTGAGAGAAAACGTCTAACCAGTCAGTTTCATTGGAAGCTTTTTGTTTTAAAAATAAGCTCCCACTTTTGGAATTTGTTTTTGAAAAAAAATCTGTGCTGATCACACATGGCTGTTGCTCTGCAAAGCTATGATGCCTTCAGAGGAGCCACAATAGTCGTCTCTAAGAGATCTCTAAATATGGGGGGCAGTTATCTGCCAGCGTGGTGGTGGTTATGACCTCAACAACCCTGGCACCAATAATTAAATGGGCCCCGTGTCTATGAGGGACTCTTGGACAATATCATTGCAGGACTGTAGGCTTTTTGTCACAAGGAACTGAAAAACAGTGAAACAAAAAAGCAAATGAACTGGATGTAAAAGAAGAGGAGCACAAAAAGTATGCTCTTTTGCTTTGAATACGCCCCATAATGGTCCTGGTACCTCCAAGCTCTATCAAAATGGAAACAGGCAAGTAAAGATGACAAAAAAGACTTTGCTCATCAGTATTGATACCAAAGGTGAAGTAGCAAAATGTTGGCATCTGCTTTTGAGAAATTGAAGAAACAGCGATGGAGCCACCAGGTAAGCAGTTGCAATTGTAGTTACAGGAAGAAGAGCCACAAATTTAATTTTGAGAATCTTTATGTTTCTTAAAATTTGATGTTCAGGCATCTTGTCTAAAATGAAATTACTTTTATCCACTTTTGCTTATAATGAAATCACATATACACTGTCAATAGGTGTTATTGTTTCATGCTAAGAGTAATCAAATAAACACCTCTGTAAGAAATTGGGTTATTGGTTTTGTAGGATGTGAGGCCTGCACAAGTAATAGGACCACAATAGTCTTCCTACTAGGAACCAATTACCACAATATAGCTCTTATCTCTCTCAGGGTGTGAAGCAGAGCAGTTGAAGGCATACTCAGGGTTAGTGGTGTGGGCTAGTAATGTCCATTCCAAGTCATGCAAAAACAACATTCAATAAATTATTGTCCAATTAGTGTACTAATAAATACTATGCATTAATTTACAACTATACACATTAGACAAATGGCAGTAACTTTGATGACATTCTTGAATAACATTTGACTCCTTTGGGTCATGAACCCCATTATCACAATACCCCCTCCTATACCAAATGTAGCATCGCGCTGTAAGGAGTTATCACTTTTAAATAAAGCAGGGTATTGTCTGTGTCAAGGGGTCACCACACACATACAAACAATAGTCATATATTAGGAATCACCAGTAAAATCAATGGATCCAGTGTTCACATTTAAATGCAGTCATTAAAAATATTTGCATTGCAATATTCACCAAAAAATGTCAGTAATCTATTTTAAAGAAAACATCGAAAATCACAGCAACATTTGTCAGAGGCATTTTTTTACACGTTCAGGGTAACTAATGTAGCCATTCAACCAACCATTAAGAGTTCCTCCAGTCACAAGGTGAAGAGTCAAAAGCTTCAACTCTTGGAATGCTTAAAAGTAATGGACAGATACTCCTGGGGTCATAATTGTGATGACCCAGGAAAGTTAGCGTAATTTGTGTAAAAGCCATCACTTAATGAATTTGACGGTTGTGCCCTGCCCCTCCTTAGTCCACCACAAAGAAGAAATCAACATGAGAATTGGCCCTGCAGGGCATTATGGAGAGCTCCATCCTGAAGAAAATGAATATCATATGAGGGGATCATATCACTCTTACTGCTTTGCTGTGCAGCCTCGCTGCATGGTTCTTTCTGAGTCTGGTAAGTGCTTGGGTGTCCTGGTCCCACCCTGGATACTCACATACTAAATTTCACATTGGGAGCCACAAGAGGAAGCCTCAAGGCCCCCGTGATCCCAGCCGGCTCCCTCACACAGAGCCAGTTCCAGCAGCCACTCTTCTTTCCCTGCTTGTGTGGCGAGTGGATGAAGTACAGGCTATTGGACTCATCCTGCCTACCCCCTCAAAAATGGGTTGAAGGGGGAGAGTGTGATTGGTGTCACTCCAGGGGCTCTGGCAATAATTGGAGAGTGTAGTGGTGCTTGCAGCCCTCTGGGGCCTTTCCTTGCTCTCTTGGGTCCTGCGGATTGGGTTCTGGGACCTGTGATTACCATGCTGGCCCTCGGGAGATGGTGCTCCAGAGGGTTAACTTGTTTTTGGAGAGGTGGCCCCATGCACATACCTCTTCCTATGATAGGAAAGAAAAATTAACTTTGCGCCAACCCAGGGCTCTGGCCCACCCCACAGGTTTTTGGAAGGATCATGGTGGGCCCCACAAGTTCCTCATGCAGATGTTAAAGGTCATTACCTTTAAAAGGGCAATAACTCGACCCCATTTCATCGCTTTTCTTGATCTTTTGCTCATTTGCTCCTGCCAGCAGGAGCATCTTGAACAGGTCCCCTTGCTTCTTACAGTTTGCTGGGACTTGGACTTACTGGCTGCCTGCATCAGTCTTATTCTATCTTGTTTTCTAGTGCTCCTCTCCTGCTTGTGCATCTTGTGCTGCTCCTCTGCTACCAGCCAGCAGAGCATCTGCCTGTCTGCACTCCTCTGACCCAGATCCTCCTGGATGTTTTGCAGGTCACTTGAAGTGGAGTCCAGATTTTCTCCTAGCTGATCCTCAGGGGGCATAAGGGGGCTAAGCCCACTGGCTTTAGAGAGACCCATCTAGTACTGGGTCAGCTGCAGGCAGAGTCCTCAATGCATCCTTGCAGGGCACTGGGGACTTTTCCTTTCGGCTGTCCCTGATTCTGCTACCATCGCTGTTCAGGTCGAGGGTCTTGCTCTCTGTCTATCCCCTGTTCATGGTTTATAAGTGTGGGTGCAAAGTTCTAAATGCTAGCCTAGGCAATTTCCCCCATCTGCCCACAGGGGTCAGAAAGACTACTAGATGTCAGAGAATATTTTTTTAAGAGGGATGGGTCTGTCCACCATGAACATGGGCCCCTACCCTAAATGAATAGGAACACAGTGTTTATGACCCCCTGTGGGGCAGTTGGGGTAATTACCCTGACCCACCCCCCAGGAGCAGACAGCCCACTAGACATGAGGAAATAAAGGGGTGGGTGCTATCCACCACCATGAGCATGGTTATGCCCCCACCCTACTTGAAGGGGGCAACAGTCTTTCTGCTCCTGTGTGGACTAAAGCATCTCATCCCAATGGCAAACAAGAGGACATTTGACTCTTTTGGGTGTTAATTTTACGTATGAGCCAGGAGAGAGTGGCTAACTCCCAATACGATCACACTTGCAATGGTGAATGGCTGCACTTTTTGGGCCTGGGTTGGCTGCCACCTGGAATAATCTCCCAGACCCAGGCACTTCTACAAACGAAACCTGTGGGGGAGTCCAGGATAGTGTGCTTCACATCATTTTCAAACCATTTTCTTACCCACAATACACTGCAATCCTCAAGATGTGTGTAATGGAAACTTCCAGAATCTAAAGGAATCCACAAAAATCCTACCACCTAGCATTGCCACACTTGTGTGGCTGGGCCTAGTGTCAGCGACAGGAACTGATCCTTCCAAGGTCAGTTGGAGCGTCCATACAAGGGCTCCCATTGTCCTTGGTTTGAACAGTTCCTGTTGGGGCACTAGCCCCAGCCACAAAAGTTGGAAAGAGTTTTTATTGGCACAGGTGGGGCAACGATGGGTGGTAGGAAGTTTGTGGATTCTGTCAGATTCCAGTAGTTTCCAGCACAGAAATGTAAGATAAATATGTGATTTCTGGCAAAGTTTGAGGCTTGCAGGGCATTGTGGGTAATAAAACCTAATAGGATCCATGCAAGTCACGCAATCTTGAATTCCCCTAGGTGTCTAATTTTCAAATATGTACAGGTTGGCTAGGTTTCCCTAGGTGCCAGCTGAACTAGGGACCAAAATGTAGAGCTACCCACATTGGAAAAACATGTTGTAAGTTTAAAAAATGTACAGGTTGGCTAGGTTTCCCTAGGTGCCAGCTGAGCTACCCACATTGGAAAAAGAGAGTCAGTTTTCAGTGGAAAAATGTGTTGCATCCATGTTGCATTTTGGGCCATTTCCTGTTGCAGGCACTAGGTCTACCAACAAAAGTGAGGTACCATTTTTATTGGAAAAGTTGGGGAAATGCCGGGTGGAAGGAACTTTGCGGCTCCCTGTAGATTCCGGAAATTTCTGTCACAGAAATATGAGGAAAATGAGTTTTTTAGTCAACATTTGAGGTTTGCAAGGGATTCTGGCATGGACGTCATTTAGAAGTCATCAGGGATCGCAGCTGTGACCCCCAGCTTGACACTTGCGATCCCTGACACTGCCTCTGTGACCCCTGGCCTCAGAGGTGGCAAAATCAGTGCAAAAAACACAAGGGCAGCTCGTGCTTATTAAAGTTGCGTGGGGCTCCACTTCCTTGTTTTCCATCAGTTTTTTGATTCCACTAATAGTGAATAATATGTTATGTAACAATAAACGGAGTACAATTAGGTGGAATATGACCCTCCTTGGTAGCTGAGGTAAGTAAAAGGCACTTTTAAATGTACGCTGTGCACATGCTTGTGGAAGAGAGTGTGCTTATGTAAAAGAGAGTGTGTGTATGAGTAAATGTGTGTTTGTGTAAGCCTATGTGTGTGAGTGAAAGTAAAGATGAAATGGCGTGCAATGTCTCTTCTGCTACCCCTGGAATTTTGGTGAATTGACGTCCATGGATTCTGGATCAAGAAATGTGGTGAGAGCCACACAAGTCAGCCCACTCTGGATGCCTCTATGTTTTTAGTTTTTGAAAATGTACAGGTTGGCTAGGTTTCCCTAGGTGCCAGCTGAGCTAGGGTCCAAAATCTAGAACTACCCACATTAGAAAAAGAGGGTCAGTTTTTGGTGGAAAAACGTTTTGCGTCCATTTTGCATTTTGGGCCATTTCTTGCCACTTCCACTAGGCTTACCTACACAAGTGAGGTACCATGTTTACCAGGAGACTTGGAGAAATCCTGACTGGAAGGAAGTTTGTGGCTCCCCATAGATTTCAGAACTTTCCATACCAGAAATATGAGTAAAATGTGTTTTTTTTGTCAAAGTTTAAGGTTCTCAAGGGATTGGTGGTCAAAAAAGGTGGTGAGAGCCATACAAGGCAGTTCAGCCTTGATACCCCTAGATGTCTAGTTTTTAAAAATGTTCAGGTTGGCTAGGTTTCCCTGGGTGCTGGCTGAGCTAGGGTCCAAAATATATTGGAAAAAGAAGGCCAGTTTTCAGTGGAATAATGCGATGTGTCCATGTTACATTTTTGGCCATTTCCTCTTCTGGGCACTAGGCCTACCCACACAAGTGGGGTATCAATTTTATTGGGAGACTTGTGGGAGCGTAGAATAGTAGACCATTTGTTCTTACCAATTGGATTTCGCTGCATTTGTGCCTTTCAAATGTAAGCCAGTTTATATGAAAGATTACATTTTGAAAAGTACCCTCCAAATCACATGCTAGTACGGGTGCCCAGAGATTAAGAGATGTAGAAATAACCACTTCTCCTAAACTCCAGATCCTGTGCCCATTTAGGAAATACATAAGTTTCCTTGATACCCATTTTTCACTCTGCCTATTTTGCTATACAAAATGGTCTGTACTTGGTACTCAATCAAAAAACATTGTATGGTGCAGCTAAGTTGTTGCCTCTGGGTACCGTGGCTTCTTTGAGAACCTATAAAACCTATATATCCCCTCAACCTGAAGTACCTAATGGACATAAGAAATATTGCTTTTGTCAATCGCAATTGTAGCAAAAAGTTACAGCTGAAAATCTTGTCACAAATGCCCATTTTGTCCTACCCATTTCCAATAGTTCTTTACTTCAACTGTTATTTTCCTTGGGAAACCCTTGAGAGTTCTAGACAAATGACGTCTTGTTGATTTAACCCCTTCGCTGCCAGGCCTTTTCCCCCTCCTGTGCCGAGCCTTTTTTTGGCTATTTGGGGCAGTTCACGCTTAGTCCCTCATAACTATTTGTTCACATAAGCTACCCACGCGAAATTTGTGTCCTTTTTTTCCAACATTCTAGGGATTCTAGAGGTACCCATACTTTGTGGGTTCCCCAGAAGGAGGCCAAGAAATTAGCCAAAATACAGTGAAAATTTTGTTTTTTTCAAAAAAATGGGAAAAAGAGTCTGCAGAAGAAGGCTTGTGGTTTTTTCCCTGAAAATGGCATCAACAAAGGGTTTGCGGTGCTAAAATCACCAGCTTCCCAGCTTTCAGGAACAGGCAGACTTGAATCAGAAAACCCAATTTTTTAACACAATTTTGGCATTTTACTGGGACATACCCCATTTTTACGATTTTTTGTGCTTTCAGTCTCCTTCCAGTCTGTGACAGAAATGGGCATGAAACCAATGCTGGATCCCAGAAACCGCAACATTAGACAAAATTCTGAATTTAGCAAGGGGTAATTTGTGTAGATCCTACAAGGGTTTCCTACAGACAATAACAACTGAAAAAGAAAATTATTGAAATTGAGGAGAAAAAACATAAATTTTTCTCTACGTTTTACTCTGTAACTTTTTCCTGCAATGTCAGATTTTCGAAAGCAATATACCGTTACGTCTGCTGGACTCCTCTGGTTGCGGGGATATAGAGGGTTTGTAGGTTAATCAAGAACCCTGGGTACCCAGAGCCAATGAATGAGCTGCACCCTGCAGTGCGTTTTCATTCTTTACCGGGTATACAGCAATTCATTTGCTGAAATATAAAGAGTGAAAAATAGCTATCAAGAAAACCTTTGTATTTCCAAAAAGGGCACAAGACAAGGTGTTGAGGAGCAGTGGTTATTTGCACATCTCTGAATTCCGGGGTGACCATACTAGCATGTGAATTACAGGGCATTTCTCAAATAGATGTCTTTTTTACACACTCTCTTATATTTGGAAGGAAAAAATGCAGAGAAAGACAAGGGGCAATAACACTTGTTTTGCTAATCTATGTTCCCCCAAGTCTCCCGATAAAAATTATACCTCACTTGTGTGGGTAGGCCTAGCACCCGCGACAGGAGACGCCCCAAAACGCAACGTGGACACATCACATTTTTTTAAAGAAAACAGAGGTGTTTTTTGCAAAGTGCCTACCTGTAGATTTTGGCCTCTAACTCAGCCGGCACCTAGGGAAACCTACAAAACCTGTGCATTTTTGAAAACTAGAGACCTAGGGGAATCCAAGATGGAGTGACTTGTGGGGCTCTGACCAGGTTCTGTTACCCAGAATCCTTTGCAAACCTCAAACTTTGGCTAAAAAAACACATTTTCCTCAAATTTTGGTGACAGAAAGTTCTGCAATCAGAGAGGAGCCACAAATTTCCTTCCACCCAGCGTTCCCCCAAGTCTCCCGATAAAAATGATACCTCACTTGTGTGGGTAGGCCTAGCGCCCGCGACAGGAAATGCCCCAAAACGCAACGTGGACACATCACATTTTTTTAAAGAAAACAGAGGTGTTTTTTGCAAAGTGCCTACCTGTAGATTTTGGCCTCTAGCTCAGCCGGCACCTAGGGAAACCTACCAAACCTGTGCATTTTTTAAAACTAGAGACCTAGGGGAATCCAAGATGGGGTGACATGTGGGGCTCTGACCAGGTTCTGTTACCCAGAATCCTTTGCAAACCTCAAACTTTGGCTAAAAAAACACATTTTCCTCAGATTTTGGTGACAGAAAGTTCTGGAATCAGAGAGGAGCCACAAATTTCCTTCCACCCAGCGTTCCCGCAAGTCTCCCGATAAAAATGATACCTCACTTGTGTGGGTAGGCCTAGCGCCCGCAACAGGAAATGCCCCAAAACGCAACGTGGACACATCACATTTTTTGAAAGAAAACAGAGGTGTTTTTTGCAAAGTGCCTACCTGTAGATTTTGGCCTCTAGCTCAGCCGGCACCTAGGGAAACCTACCAAACCTGTGCATTTTTGAAAACTAGAGACCTAGGGGAATCCAAGATGGGGTGACTTGTGGGGCTCTGACCAGGTTCTGTTACCCAGAATCCTTTGCAAACCTCAAACTTTGGCTAAAAAAACACATTTTCCTCAGATTTTGGTGACAGAAAGTTCTGAAATCAGAGAGGAGCCACAAATTTCCTTCCATCCAGCGTTCCCGCAAGTCTCCCGATAAAAATGATACCTCACTTGTGTGGGTAAGCCTAGAGCCCGTGACAGGAAACGCCCCATCACATTTTTTTTAAGAAAACAGAGGTGTTTTTTGCAAAGTGCCTGCCTGTAGATTTTGACCTCTAGCTCTCTGCTGGGAGCAGACAAGGGACTGTGTTGCCTGACAGTAACAGATACATTACCTTAATTATTTCATACTTCACTTATGCTTCTGTACATGATCTGAACTTTGTCCCAAAAACCAGGACATTTAATTAATGATCCGACCTTTGTCCCAAAAACCGGAACATTTGTTTAAAATTAAGAGAAGCGTCGGGACACCGGGACAGTCCTCTAAAAACCGGGACTGTCCGGGGAAATCCGAGACGTTTGGTCACCCTACCATATAGCCACAAAAGGGCACAGCGCTCTAGGGTAAAGGACCTAGGAGCTAAGGGGTTAGGTGAATCAAAGATAACAAAAATATTCATCTGATGTAGTACTGAGTAATAATCAAAAGAGGGCAGTGTAAACCTTGCAATGTACCAAATTGATTGAAAAGCAGAAAACGCTCTTAAAGCACGCCAACCTTGTTTTATGCTCATAGTTGGTTCAATTAACATTAAATAAATATTTATATGTACATTCGGAGGCATACACATAGAGTGTACGTAGATCTACATATTTACCAAGTATAGCCCTGTTAAAAATAGAGAATGGTTAAATACGCATTTTATTAATCTAATTAAGAGCTGTAAAGTCTTAAAATAAGTACATATGTTAGATTAACATTTTTGTTGCAAATTTAGTGCACTTTCTGTAATGTTTATATAGTAATCAAGTATTACAGGAAATCAGTTGGCTTCATAGCTGCAAATAAAACATGTAGGCACTATTGGAAAGCGAGGCTTGAAGTATTGACATTTCCCTATCGCCTACAAATTATAGACATGTTATTGTTTGGGAAATCTAAGCCGCTTTGTAAAACAGTCATTTGTGAGCTTTTTATTAAAGAAGGCTGCTGTTTGGTACAGACTATGGTCTTTCGTACACAGACGTTTTAATGCATGGACAAAGTGGCCAATTGCCTAGGGCACCACCTTTCCAAGGAGACCCCGATAAAGTGATCTTTCTCCCACTCTATTAGAACCTCTCTTTGCCTATCTTGAGCTATGACATTCTCTACCCAGTTTTACCTTTAAGAATTTTGGGGTCCCAGGAAAGACTTTCAGCTGTTTTTGTGTCAAGGTTAAAATATAATGCAATATTGTTTGGCATCATGTAGGCGTGAAGTAGCAGGAAATAGGTAATACAATTCTCATTTGTGTGGAACAAGGGGCTCCAAAGCATTCCTTTCCCAAAGGACTCGAAAATCTTTACGATGACAATGCTTTCATTTGATGCATAATGTCATCCACTATTTCTTAAATGCACTGGAATAGTTCGCATCTCTTTCCTACGGCCCCTCAGGCTTTACCTTTGTTCCTATGCTCCATTGCTCCCTTATTTAACAACCTTCTCCCAACTTTTTAAAACAAAGCAAATGTGTAAAAGTAAGTTCCTTTTATACAGCCTCACAAAGATCAGCCACGTTGATGGATCACATTTCCAAGTGCAGCAAATATGTGAATTCTACATCCTATATTTTAATAGTGCTATATCCGTCAGCTCTGGCACAAGTAGCAGATACAAATCATGTTCCTTCTCACACACTTATAAACACAAATAAAATACCAAAGTTCATTCTATACAATCGCGCCACAGCCCTACATTTTTTTTTGTATTCCATCTGCTGGTTCTACCAGGTCCACCCCTGGTGCTTGTCATTGCTACCTTTTTGGGTGATCATCCCATCTCGTCGCCAAATGTCTGGTATGAATGAGGGCAGAAGCGTTGAGGGCAATGGGTAAATTGTGGTTTGGTGCTTGCTTTTAGTTTCTCTTGTGTTTCTCATTCACATAACTTGATAAATATTTGTACATTGTGTTAAGCTCATCACCCAATTTAGAAAATGGGAGCACCAAAATCTATTAAAACTGTGACGTGAGGGCCCAATTTTGGCATTTACCAAGCCATGCAAAGTCGGTTTGTGTGGCTTTGCGTGGTTTAGTAAATACAAAAGGGCAAATATAAAGAAAGTGGTGCCGCACCCAGTGCAGCACCACTTTTCTTGCACCCCTTAGTGCCCCCCTTCCGCCAGCATGCGTGCTCTGCATCTAAGATACGGCGCACCATGGCTCAGGGTAGGGGGCAATAGCATCAGCATTTTTGACACTATTGATGTACTGTTCAGGGTTAGCACCAACATTTCAGCCCTAACCCTGAAGAGTACATAGGGGCCCATTGTAAAGAGTGGTGTGGCCCCTTGTAAGGCGTTAAGAGTGCCGAAAAAATGACGCAAATAAAAAATGGGGGAAAGCCCGCTTTGCATACATTATGCCTAGAGCAGGCATAATGTAGTGCAAAGGGTCGCAAAGGGGCACAATGCATGCATTGCGCCACTTTGTTAATCTGTCATGGGGAAAATACCACCTTAGTACAGCTTTAGTGTCAAAAAAATTATGTAAAGGCAGCACTAAAGTAGCACTAGGCTCTCTAAAATCAGGGCCAAAGTAACCAAGGCAGAACATAGTGCTGCCTTGTGTTACTTTGCTTTGGGTCAGTGTTACATAGGTGGAGCATATGAGTTCCTGTGCATTCACTCATATATTTTGACGCAAACCCAGATTTACAAATACTTGTAAATCTGGTTATGTGCCAAAATGGTGTGCCTACCTGACAGAGGGATAACAAGAAGAAATATCTTCATTTCTCTTCATTACTTCATCATTCCATGTGTGCTACATTCTGCAGCACATATAAAAAAAAATATGGCTCTAAGGATTGATTTTGTATAGCAAGGTATCCCCTCCTGCACAAACACAATCCTGCCTGTAACACAGACACTCCTGCACCATGGCGCAACAATGCTTTCCCTGACGTTAGGCTGCCTTGAATTGGGCCAGAGCTTGGAGAAAACTGAAGTGCGCCATATCTTAGTAGATGTGGTGCATTTCTACTCACTCCCTTTCGCTCATCTCAGTGCAGCAAGTTCCCTTGCTGCGTTCTGTTGCATGAAAAAATAGTAGATTGGGATCTGAGCGACTAAGACACCGAGTGCAACTGGGCAAATATGGTCACATGTGTGCACACTGGACCCAAATCATAAAGGTTAAACTATGGGTGGACACTTCTAGACTTGTAGGTTTACATCTATGACCTGGCGTAAACCTCTGTCATTACTATAAACGGCACCTAAATTGAGCCCACACACTGGGCTCTGCCTTCTTCCCCTGTGCTTCAAGACATTGTGGAGCTGGATATCAGCTACAGTGTGTTTGCATTACCAAGTGGCGGTTGCCACTAGGTAGTTATAGTTAGGACCAAGTTTCTACATAAAAAGCATTTTTTACTTGCCTATATGTTTTGCGACGCTTGACGAATCTTTACAAAACTTTGCAAAACAATTTGCCTGTCCAGCTGCTGTCTAGAATGTTTTAGTATGATCTGTCCAGGGGCGTGGAGAAAAAGGGAGGTTCCAAAACTCATGTTCCCCGTTCGTTTTCCATAGCGATTTTGACCAGTAATAGCGCAAAAATTACTGGACGGAATTACATGAAATTTGGCAGGAAGGTAGGTCCTGGTCCAGAAAGCAACTTTTTTTGTTTTGGTATTATTCCATTCAGTAGTTTTTAAGAAATTAAGTGGAAAACAAATGTGTATATCTAGGGATGCGACCCCTCACGATTTCGTGCACAGATCTGATTCCCTTATAACACTTCAACAACAGAAGCTGTTGAAGTGTTGTCAGCCATCTTGGGACTCGACTGAAGCAGAGTCCCAAAACAAAAGTGAAAAATAAAGAAAAGAGGCCAATGTATGGACACCCTGACCGCTTAGGGCCATGTGCCCCCCCCCCCCCTCCCTAGGGCTAATTTCAGCCCTGGGGACCCCATCCCCTGGGGTCGTCCTAATTATAAAGTTTTTTGGTGGTAAAGGCTGCGTGGCCCCCTCCCCAGATCTAATTTCAGCCCCAGGGTGCCACATTCCCCAGGAACCGGCCATGTGACCTGGGTGCCCACGGGGCACCCAGTGACAATTTTGGGAACCATGCGGAGGATGAAGGCCACTGCAGTCCCAGCTGGCTCCCCACCTCCTGTGGGAGCCAGCATTGCTGTCACTGAGAGGGAGCTGCTAAAGCAACTCTCTCTCCACTTGCATGAATATTGTTTGCTTTGACTTGCTCATAGCTGTCAGAGCTCCTGCCAAGTCACAGCAAACAGCTATGACCTGGTGGTGGGCACCCTGGACATAGCAGGAGCTGTCCCTAGTGGGTGGCAATCCCCAGGACTATCAGTGGCTCCATGAGGTGGGCTATGTGGCCTTTCCCTGGAACAAAATAGCCCTGGGTAGTCTGGACATTCACTGTGGACCCTGCTATGTGCTTTGAAATTAGCCCTGGGGATGTGGCAGTCCTTGGGGCTGAGGGGGGACAGGACAGCCTCCGCATTTAATGTTATTTTGTGCCCCATGAGGTGGCAGTCCCTCGGATTGCCAGGGGGCTGGTCAGACCCCTGCACTGTTTACAGTAAGTGCCCCAGGGAGGTGCAGTCCCCGGGGGCTGTGGGAGGGTCCTGACACCCCACATTATTTTGAATAAGTGCCCCAGGGAGGTGGTGGTCCGCGGGGCTGTTGGGGGCCTAGCCAGCCCCCCAGCATTATTTTGAATAAGTGCCCTAGTGAGGTGGGCTGCGTGGAGGCCGGGTAATCCCCCACATTGTTTACAGTAAGTGCCCTGGGGAGGTTGCAGCCCTCAGGGCTGCGTGGGGGGACTCCCCCACATGACTGTCACAAAAGTGCCCTGGGGAGGTTGCGGCCCTCAGGCCTGGGGGGACCAAGCCCCTGCATTTAATGTTATTTCTTGTCCCAGGGAGGTGGCGATCCCTGGGGCTGCAAGGGGGCTGGGCTCCTCCCACATTACTTTGAATAAGTGCCTCAGGGAGGTGGTGGTCCCCAGGGCTGTGGGGGCTCAGGTGCCCCTGCATTATTTTGTATAAGTGCCCCCGGAAGGTGGTGGTCCCCGGGTATGCAGGCCCTCCACAGCCCCCCACATTGAAAATATGAGTGCCCATGGGATTTGGCCCACCCGGGGGCATTAGGAAAAGGGAATCCACTGATCTGCCACATCTCCGACCAAACTTGTTTTAAAAAAAGTTTTTTTTGCTATGGGGGTCCCTCTGGGACGCAGCACCATAACTAAGTGGTCAAGGTGTCCCTACCCTTGCCCCTTTTCTTATTTTTTACATGTTTGTCTGGGACTCAGCTGAAACCGAGTCCCAACATGGCTGCCAACACTTCCTTGATGATGTTTTGGCAGCCAATCAGAACTCAGCACGAGATCAGGAGGGTTTGTGGAGCCTTCGCGGCCATATATGTACAAATGTGTTTTTTCTTTAATTACAAAAAAATCTACTTAATGGATGTACACCAAAAACCAAAAAGGCCACTTTCTGAATCAAGAGCTACCTTTCTTCCAAATTGGTTGTAATTCTGCCCAGTGGTTAGGGTGCTAGTGCAGTTCAAAATCCCTATGGAAAAATAAATGGGGAAAAAGTGTTGTGGAATCCCCCTTTTTCCCAGCCCCCACCTGACTGATCACCCCAAAACTTTCCAGACAGCAGCTCACAAATGCATCAAATGTTTGGTGAATATTTGTCAAACAGAGCCAAAGATATGGGATAGTAAATAAATGCTTGCAATAGAAACTAGGTCCTAACTGTAACTAGCTGGAAACGTCAGAAACAACGACGCCGGAACCCCAGCAACATTGTTAATGCAAGCGGAACCACTCTTGCCTTAACGGCTCCTTTTTTCTCTGCCTTAACCACGCATGTGCTGAACAACGCACATGCATGGCTAATGTAGACAAAAAGGGAGTCAGCATAGGGAGAGGACGAGGACAGGTAAGTGGCGCTGGCGGGTAGATTTAGTGCAGGAGAGGGGGGTCGGGATAATTTTATTTTTAGGGGTGGAGCGGAGTGGGGAGATGGGGTAATTTTGTATTTAGGGCAGGTTTTTAGTGGTGGGGTAATTCTTTTTTTAGGGGTGGGGTCGGGTGGGGGTCGCAGTAAGATGCAGTCAGGTAAGTGGGGTTGGGGAGTGTTGGGTAGTTTTTAGGGGTGGGGTAGTTTTTAGGGGTGGGGTCATTTTTAGGGGTGGGGTGGTTGGGTTATTTTTTTTTTAAGGGCGAGGGTGGGGGGGTCAGGATAGTTTTGTTTTTAGGGCAGGGGTTGCAGTACTATGTTTTTTATGGCAGGGGTGGGAGGGTCGGAGTAATTTTGTTTTAAGGGGCAGGAGTGGGGCACTGCGGTAATTTTTGTATTTAGGGCGGAGGGGGGGTCGGGTTTTTAGGGGTAGGGGTCGTGGTAATTTTGTATTTAGGGTGGGTGGGGTGTCAGATTTTTAGGGGCTGGGGCAGGGTAATTTAGATTTTTAGGGGTGGGGTAGATTTATTTTGGGGGTCTGTTGTTTTTAGGACAGGTGGGGTGTTGGGGTAGGTTTTAGGGCTGTGGGTGGGGGGTATCTGGGTAGTTTTTAGGGATGGGTGGGGTAGTTTTATTTGTGAGGCTGGTGAGGGAGTCAGGGTAGTTTTATCTTGTGGGTGGGAGCCGGACTAGTTTTATTTTTAGAGCGGGTAGTGGGTATCGGGGTAGTTTTATTTTTAGGGTGGGTTCGGGGTAGTTTTTTTTTTAGGGGTGGGGTAGTTTTATTTTTTGGGGTGGGGTCAGTTTTCAGGGTGGGTGTGGGGTCAGGGGAGGTTTTAGGGCTCAGGGTGGGTGGGGGTATTAGGGTAGTTTTCAGGAGTGGGTGGGGGGTCAGGTAGTTTTATTTTTAGGGTGGGTGGGTGGTTCAGGATAGTTCTGTTTTTAGGGCAGGTGGGGGGGTTGGAGTAGTTGTGTTTATGGGGGGTGGCATACGAAAACCACGCATGCCATTCTACACATGCCTTTATTAGGCATACCTTTACAACGAAAAATCGTAAAGACATGCGTGGTAAAGGCATTCATGGAAACAATGCGGTCGTTGTTCTGACAGCGTTGTTCAGGCATGCGTGCTTGGCACATGCGTTGTTCCATCATGCATACATATTTTCTTGATCCAATGTCTGCACTTATTTTTCAGAGATGTGCATGGATTTCTGTCTTTGTTGTCTACCACTGGGAAAGGTGATCATTTAGTCAGTTCAGGAAAATATTACCGCCACCACTACACATGAGGTGTGGCCAGTGAATGTTAATAATCACCCGTAAATCGCTCAGCCGTGTTTAATCCATAAAATGAGCATGAAGTAAATCGGTCGGACCTATCTCCTAAAATTGTCTGTGGCAGATGATTAGCTATTAGCAAGCTGTTTTACAACTGGTTGGGGAAGCAAGAGGTCCAATATACCTATTTTGGTTATGCAATGCTCCAGCAGCATTTTTTCATTGACCGTGCAATGTGGGGCTTTATAGACCAATTTGGGGTTCTAGTTAATGCTTCTTTTCTGATATATTCACATTTGGATGTAGGCCATGCCACTCATGTCTAATCAGTACTCTAACATTTGATTATGCATCACCTACAGGCCATTTTGGAGAAATGCAATTTCCATGTGTTGTAAAGTCCCAAATTTGGGGGTATTAATAAGCTCTTAATACATATTTTTTGAGGACTTTTCTGTTCTAACCACACCCACTGCCCAGCTCCTTTGAAAATGAGTTTCTGGACCTATCACAGTTTTGATTTCATTAAAATTTTGGAAAATCCAGATTTAGTACTGTACTGTCTATTCCCATGCTTCACGTTTGGGGCTAGACTACTGGATCAGAAAAACTTTGAATCTGGTAATAACTATTAATAGTCCGTCATTCAAGAAGAGGGAACCCTGCAGAAAAAAAGTTATATCATTGCTGACGGTGAGGTATTGTCTAGCAATGACATCTTCCAGGAATCTTGCTGCTATTTTTTGTATTTTTTTACCTAAAGGATGGCTTGGGAGATTTTCAAATATTCTGGTCATCACAACCTACAGTTCCTTAAATTTGCTCTCTCTTTCCGCAGACCACCTGGTCTAGGCACTCTATATGCTCGGATTATGGGGGTCATTACAACATTGGCAGGTGGCAACCGCCGCCCGCCAAGTTGTAACCACCGTGCGGCCGCCAATGCGGCCGCACTCCCACGGTGCCCATAATGACATCCCCGCTGGGCCGGCGCGGATGTGGGCTGCAACGTGGGAGCCGGCTCCAAATGGAGCCGGCGGTGTTGCGGCCGTGCGACGGGTGCAGTTGCACCCGTCGTGCTTTTCACTGTCTGCTATGCAGACAGTGAAAAGCTGCACGGGGCCCCCAGGGGCCCCACAACTCCCCGTACCGCCAGCCTTTTTCTGGTGGTTCAAGCCGCCAGGAAAAGGCTGGCAGTAAGGGGACTCGTAATCCCCTGGCTGCCCTGGCGGATTATCACCACCGGGGCAAATGTGGCGGGAAACCGCCAGCCCGGCGGTGAGACCGAGGCGCTACCGCCGTGGTCGTAATCCCCTCTGAAGCACTGCCAGCCTGTTGGCAGTGCTTCAGCCAAAACAGCCCTGGCGGTCTTGGACCGCCAGGGTTGTAATGCAGGCCTATGACTTTATCATAACATATAATTTACGATCTATAGGACGATACCATACTGTGTACCAACCATTCTACCCAGATGGCAGTGTGACCACACACACCTTAAATGTGTCATTTGATTGAAACAGACAGTGAGCCTAGCCATGAACCTCTGTAACCTCTACAAGGAGCTACAAAGAATCAGGTGTAGGTCTAAACTGTCACAATGAAAGTAAAAAGGCCAGTATAGGTCCATTCTGCATGGGTTGCCTTCTTTACGTTAAGCTAGACTATGCAGAAAGCACAAAAGACCAGAAAAAGGATGAAAGCACAAAAAAGGAGAAAGGAGAATGTTAGGAACTACAAAAACCACCAAATACACACCAGTTGAAAAATCAGAGCAGTCCTGGATAACAAAACATTTATAATAAGTTGAAAAATGAACAGTTAGTTTGATGAACTAAAAGGACAAAATGAAATGAAGGATTGTGTTACGAGAGTGAAAAGGTTTTTAAATTTTAAAAGAATTAATATTAAAATCATTAATCCCAAACAAACTTAAACAACTAATTATTAAATCCTTTGAGCAGTTAGAACATTCAGGCCAAAATCAAAATATACCATGTACTGAGCAACTGAATAATAGTTCTCAAAAAAGGTATTCCTGTGCATACAGACAAAGGAACAGAAAATAAAGGGGTACATAATTAACTTGCTAAAATAAATGGTTCAGTCATGTAAGGAGTAGGTTACTTGATATTACGAGGTGGAAAGAGCCCCAAGTCTTGTAAATACCCAGAGAAAAAAAAGTGAAAAAAAATGAATTTTTAGAGCTGGCCCACTCTCAAAGATGTACTTAAATTTGTAAATAAATATACAAATAATTAAGACAAGGATAATACATTCATGATAGAAACAAACATCTGAAGGTCTGCTGGAGTTACAAAATCTCTGATTCTTTTTTAAAACCGGTCATTGCGATGAAAGTGCATTTCCCAGAAACACCGATGTGCATGCTCAACAGTCAAATTGTTATGCTCAATAGAAGAGGCAAGAGACTAACATAGCGCCTGACGAAGTTCCCTCTCTGCCACAAGTATGGCCAGTTCAATGTAAATTTGAGCAGACCATAGACAAGTGTAGACTAATCTGTGTCCACCATGGTCAAACCTCCCTGAAGGCCCTACAGAATAATGGTGATCAGAAGTTTGGCTAAATCACCACCAGCCGAATTTAGTTGAGCAAACATATAGATGTTTTTTAATGTCGATCACCGCCAGGAAAAAACTGGCAGTAAGGAGCACCAAAAAGTGCTCAGTGCTTCTCCTCACCATCGAAGGATACTCCCAGTGTTTTATTTATTTTTTCTAATATAAAGTTCTTCTTTGCAATTTTCTTTTTGAAAATAAAAAAAAAATACTTTGACATACGGCTCGTCATGTTTGACCAAGGTGTCTGGCAAAGTTACAATGCATTAGCAAGAATTACCATGTTGTTAGTTCCTGTAAATGCTTGAAATATCTACTTTGCCAGAGAACATTTCATAATTTGGAGGACGGCACCTCTGTCAGAGTGATGGAGTAATTTGATCCATCGTCCCGGCAAAGGATGGGCCCTCCACAAAAATATAAATCAGGCCCATAATTTTGAATGAAAAAGTGAAAATGTGATAGGCAGCACATAATAGAGGGCTATGTAATCCACTAATTAATATTAAGTCAAGGAGTGGGCATAAACCAATACTACACACTCTGTGCAAGAAGACACCAACACAATAAAAAGTAGCTCTCTGAAGATGTGAGGTAGGTGAGTAGGGAAATTATAGGTATCTTAGCAAATACCAGCCTCTGGACTGTTTCATGTCTAGTTAATGTGTTTAATTTGCTCATTGATGTGGGGATGATATTCAGATGGCAAATGTATGTCAATCCCCACTGCCATTCAGAAGACCCAAAACAGGGTAAAAATTGAGGTCCTCTTTGGAATATCAAAAGGTTAGGTAACCCTCGGAGGATTATTATTTGTATAGACATTTGTGTGAAAGAGCTTTTGCAATGGGGTCTTTAGAAATTAGAATGTAATACTGCATTTTAGAAAAATGTTTCAGAATGATTAGTGAAGGTGTGAGGCCTTTGCAATTTGGCAAACCAGTGATAAATTATATAGATGATTTTTGTAAGTTTGACGTGGGACTGGCAAATGCAGCAATACACCCTAGGGGGTACCCATCATATTCTTGCATCATGTACAGGTATTGAGGGTCTGAAAATACATTTTCACTGTTGTTAGGGTTCACAGATACCAAAAGGTATAATGTACAAGAATGTCATATTCAAAAGAAGGCAAAGCTGTGAATATACTCTATGGGTTTATTAATATAATCGAAGGCACAAGGAAAATGAACCCCATCAGAAAAAAGTTCTATTTAATATGTGCAAATTTCATCTTTGTATTCACCTAGATTGGCTAATTGTATTTTAGTTATTAATTTACTTATTAATGAGCCTTAGGTTGAGATAATATTGTGCAAAAGTGGTCCAAATCACAGTTATAGTTAGTTAATTATTGGAAATATTTCCTGATCACTTGTGGACATTCATCTAAAAGATTATGCCCTTCTGTGTCAAGACATTTGGCTCAATATCTTTTATCATTTTTTCAATTTATTTTTTCAATAAACTGTTCCTTTCGATATTATATGCTTGCAAAAAAGTGCACTTTTATGAAGGCCAGGCCTATTGGCTTTGTCAATGCTTGTTTTTAATGTGATGTAGGGTTTGACTGTTCATTTTAAAATCGTCCTCTATTTGATTCTACGTGAGGAGATAGATTTATGGAAGCCGTAAAGGTGCATACATACGATTTCCCAGACATAGAATCACAGCGAAGTCTCACTCAGTGTTAGAAATGGGGTCTTTGGTTGACAGTCAGGTTACCCCCTGTTCAAGCAAGGACCCTCACTCTAGTCAGGGTAAAAGAGAATCACCCTCAGCTAACCCCTGCTTACCCCCTTGGTAGCTTGGCAGAGCAGTAGGCTTAACCTCAGAGTGCTAGGTGTAAAGTATTTGTACCAACACACACAGTAACTCAATGAAATCACTACAAAATGACACAACACCAGTTTAGAAAAATAGGAAATATTTATCTAAACAAAACAAGACCAAAACGACAAAAATCCGACATACACAAGTCAAGTTATGAATTTTTAGAGATTAACTCAAAAATAGCACTTAGAAACAAAAATGCTTCGATGAGATGTTAACACGGCATCGTGACGGAGTCGTTCCCAACAAGCCGACACCAGCGGCGCCGGACACGGAGTCACGTAGACCCCCAAGTACAGTACCTTTGGTGAAGAGTGAAAACAAGCCGATGCGCGAAGTTGGGGATCGCGGCGTCTGTGCGAAACGTTGAATCTACGCGGTCGCGACGGGGTGCGGTGACTTCTGCGGACTTCAGCGGGGCTGCAGCGGCGCCAGGCCTGCGTAGAGCGTCGCGTTCCAACGAAGGTCACGGCAACGGCGTCGGTCCGGATTCGTCCGAAATCAATTTTCTTGCATTTCCACCAGCTTTCCTTTCAAGGGCCCGGGGACTGGATGGGGCACCACTTGTCAGAGCAGGAGTCTCTCCAGAGACTCCAGGTGCTGGCAGAGAGAAGTCTTTGCTGTCTCTGAGACTTCAAACAACAGAAGGCAAGCTCTAACTCAAGCCCTTGGAGATTTCTTCACAAGATGGAAGGCACACAAAGTCCAGTCTTTGCCCTCTTACTCTGGCAGAAGCAGCACTGCAGGAAAGCTCCACAAAGCACAGGCAGGGCAGCACTTCTTCCTCAGCTATCAGCTCTTCTCCAGGCAGAGGTTCCAGAAGTGTTTCTAAAGTCTGTAAATTTGGGTGCCCTTCTTATACCCATTTTAGTCTTTGAAGTCACCTTTCTTCAAAGGGGACTCACACCTACTTGTGAAATCCTGCCTTGCCCAGGCAAGGCATCAGACACACAGCAGGGGGTTGGAGCCGGCATTGTCAGAGGCAGGCACAGTCCTTTCAGATGAGAGTGACCACTCCACCCCTCCCTCCTAGCAGAGATGGCTAATCAGGAAATGCAGGTTACACCCCAGCCCCCTTTGTGTCACTGTCTAGTGCGAGGTGAAAAACAACCCAACTGTCAAACTGACCCAGACAGGGAATCCACAAACAAGGCAGAGTCACAGAATGGTTTAAGCAAGAAAATGCTCACTTTCTAAAAGTGGCATTTTCAAACGCACAATCTTAAAATCAACTTTACTAAAAGATGTATTTTTAAATTGTAAGTTCAGGGACCCCAAACTCCACATGTCCATCTACTCTCTAGGGGAATCTACACTTTAATCATATTTAAAGGTAGCCCCCATGTTATCCTATGAGAGAGACAGGCCTTGCAACAGTGAAAAACGAAGTTGGCAGTATTTCACTGTCAGGACATATAAACCACATTACTATATGTCCTACCTTATCCATACACTGCACCCTGCCCTTGGGGCTACCTAGGGCCTACCTTAGGGGTGCCTTGCATGTAAGAAAAGGGAAGGTTTAGGCCTGGCAAGTGGGTACACTTGCCAAGTCGAATTTACAGAGTAAAAATACACACACAGACACTGCAGTGGCAGGTCTGAGACATGATTACAGAGCTACTTATGTGGGTGGCACAACCAGTGCTGCAGGCCCACTAGTAGCATTTGATTTACAGGCCCTGGCACCTCTAGTGCACCTTACTAGGGACTTACTAGTAAATCAAATATGCCAATCATGGATAAACCAATTATATACAATTTACACGGAGAGCATATGCACTTTAGCACTGGTTAGCAGTGGTAAAGTGCTCAGAGTTAAAAAACCAACAGCAACAGGTCAGAAAAAAATAGGAGGCAGGAGGCAAAAAGACTGGGGATGACCCTGCATAAGCAAAAGTCCAACACTCAGGATCTGCATTGTGTGTCAATTGGTGGGTAATTGTAGAAGTTTAGAATGTCTATATGTGTTGACCAGTTTGTGGGTTTCATCCATGTTTACGTGGCACATGCAGAGATGATCCAAACCACTATTTGGGGAGAACGGGATGTCTTTCTGGGTTCAGTTTTATGCGGACGGATCTGGATGTACCCTAGACAGACACACATACTCCCTTTCCATGAAAGCCTAAGCTAGCTCATGGAGGGGCTGCTTCAAATTGCATATACATATATGGTTGATGCAGTAGGCGTACCAGTAATAGTAGTAATGGATTTTATGTAGTTTTATGTCTATGTAGTGGTATTATATGTTGGGACGTACAAGTAGGGGAGAGTGAAGAATTTGAGTAATTATATAAAATTCCAACTAAATCAAACAAAAATACTCATAGTTTAGTGAACTGCAAACCCGTCATTTAGTAGTAAAACAATGTAAAAAGCAAAAGCGCTACGAACAGCTGTTCACGTTCTGTTGTACTCATGCATTCACTGCACATTTTTACCACAAATAGCGAATTAATGGCAAATGTTTACAGCGAATGGTGTGATATTACACAAAGGTGGTCATTATGACCCTGGCGGTATTACAACCGCAGGGCCAAAACGACTGGAGCACCGCCAACAGGCTGGCGGTGCCTCCTGGCGTATTTTGACCGCGGCGGTAGTGCTGCCCAGGGGATTACGAGTCCCCGACCGCCAGCCTTTTTCTGGAGGTCTGAACCGCCAGGAAAAGGCTGGCGGTACGGGGAGACGTGTGGCCCCTGGGGGCCCCTGCACTGCCCATGCCACTGACAGGGCCCCATGCGGCTTTTCACTGTCTGCCATGCAGACAGTGAAAAGAGCGACGGGTGCAACTGCACCCGTCGCACGGCCGCAACACCGCCGGCTCCATTTGGAGCCGGCTCCCATGTTGCGGCCCCCATCCCCGCTGGGCCGGCGGGCAGAAACTTGGTTTCCGCCCGCCGGCCCAGAGGGGATGTCCGAATGGGCACCGCGGGAGTGCGGCTGCATTGGCGACCGCCCAGCGGTTACAGCTTGGCGGCCCAAAGTGTCTTAACAGCATTCTTTCGAGAATTGAGACCAACAATTGTAACAAACTAAATCCTGAAATTACAAGAAACATGCCGTCATTTTAAATTTTGCCTGTAATGAAAATATTTTTATATAAAATGCAAGCAATAGAATCAAACTCTGGACGACAAATTAATAAACGTAAGGTCGGCAAATATATTGAGGTGATATTTTACCGAGTACCTCCCTGCCTCTGGTTCGAAGTAAAGTAACTGTTAGCTGTTCGGCATTCCTTGACAATGTCCCCCATCAGCTGGAAACTTTTAAAACTTGTTTAACTTGTCCTTTGTTGCCCAGTATAGACAGATACTAAAGTAAAAAATGACAATATTCAATTAACATATATGATTTAAGGAGCGAGCCTATTCTAGAGGAACAAATTTAATATTAAACGCCCCCCTGTTATTTTGCTACATGAGGGCTTGAAATAGAAAATTACTACTTTCGCGCCAAAAAAGATTATTTATGCGGCTCGATTTTTTTCATATCGCATCGGTTTTCACATAAATTAAAACATGGTGTTGAAGAAAACCGCATTCCTTGCCCTAGGACATGAGGTAATGCAAAAGATTTGTGAACTGATCGCTGTCCTTGGCAGAATGTATTTCAGCTGCTGGAAATATCACATTACCAATGCAATATATCTAGATAAACATGTCAGGAAGTGGAGGAATTTAAATGCCCTTTTGATAGTTTCCACTTATTAAAATGTGCAGTTATTGTTAATTGCAACTAACATTGCAATTGAGTGATAAATAATGAAAATTCTGCTCAGAGGCCTATTCACAAATACGTTATTAATTTTACCAACCAACACTTTTAATAAACCAACAATATTACTCAAAATTAAACATTGTACTTACATAGTTTGCACTGAATTTTTTTTAGAAACTGACAGAAGAAGATCTTTTAGGAGACAAACAGTTATGTGAATCTGATGTCTACCGCTTATGTACTTTAAGTGGTTAATGGGTACATTATATCAATACAGTATTTTCTCTTTAGAGTATTTAATGTATAGTTTTTGTTTGTTTGAGTTGATTCACTTTTTTCTACCTTTTGAAAACAATTTAAGAAAGCTTGATTGTAATTTTCTTTCAAGATCAAATCAATATTATTTTGATCCATATTCGCGGGGCCCCTAAAAGGATTAGGACCCATAGGCCGGTGCCTGTTTTACCTCTTTGGTAATCCAGGCACTGTCATTTAATTTTGTTGCTGAGTATGCACTGCATTTTTATTCATCAATGTGAAATGTATTTGGTATGAGTGTATTATTTCCATTTTTAAAGGCTTTGAGCACGATTCCCAATGCTCCAATACAACAAAATATAATATGAAATCCCACTTGTTTAAATCTGTGTATGAAATAGATTTACAACTTTTGTGGATTTCATGAACACCCTCAGAAGTTTTCTTAGAAGTAATTACTACATCCAGGCAGCATTACGTCATGAGGTTTTCCATTAGATGTGACATTCCCATGAGTGAGTGTTATATTTACGCTTGACATTTACGTTTTTTCTTCTTTTTCCTCACAGGGAAAATATTTTGCCCTGTAAAGAAGCCGTCTTTTTCCCACCCTTATGAAATTTAGTGGCATTTCCTGTTTATTCCCATTGTGGAAAAGCATTTACTTTAAGTGTTTGTAGAAACAATATGTATTTCCATGGTGGATATTGCCACAAAAAATGTTTGCTATACTCACATCCTTTTGAATTAAGGATTTCTTGGTTTGTTTTGTTATTTGTAATACAAAGTATAAATAATTGCAATCAAAGACAGTTTCAGATTGCCCAATCAGTAGAAGCTAATGAAGTGCGTACAGGCACAAAATATAAAATAGTATCAAAACATAACTGCAATACAATACATCCAATGATAAAATATAATGAGGCACTAATCTGTCTGGAATAAAGAAGTTAATACATTCAGGCATCCATATTAAAACAGCTGACATTACTCAAATTTGATTGCCTCCCCATTGACACTATGCCTTTCCCATCCACGAGTGGCAAAGAAGGATAGTGGAAAATCTGATTTTTCAAAACCCTAAATGCATCTGCAAATCAATAAGTGGAAATACTGACGTACACAGCTGTTTTCCTACACCAACGTTACAGTTTGGTGTGCAAAAGCCTTAGTGAATTGGGCCCAAAATAATCAGAGTGCTGTAAAAGATACATTGTTCTTTCACATTTATTTAATATTATTAATCAACATTACCAGCTTAAAATTTTAGAAAAAAGGCAAAGAATTTACAAGGTCTGATAAGTAGCATTTAATCTCAGTTTTTCTATAGTCGTGGAAAATAACATGCTAGTTTGGGTGCCGTTCTCCAAAATCCCCAGTCTGGGTTATTACCAGACCTTTTTTCCAATATCGTTTGGCACGTTTGATCTGATGAAATTTACCCTTGGGGATGAGTACTTTATCACATGCAGGGGCCTCTACACAGAGATAAATTTACATATGAGCAAACCTACACATTTAAAATTACTCTTTCACGTTGGTGTAAATTTACTACTTTTGGCTCTTTGTTATTATTTAATGCAAATTTACTCTAAAGTATAGACTTACATTCCTTTAGCCCCTGGACCCAGATCTGAAGCTCACTTTACAAGTGTAAAGTTGCTACTTGTAACTTTTCACATGTAGATGTAAGATGTCTGCCACCTTGGTGGAGATGTCTGCAAATGTGGGGGAGATATACACCATCAGAATAGAGCTGCCTCTATGGGAAAGAAGAGGGAACATTCTTGCTTTTTATTATTTCTTTGATTTAAATATTTTATTTATATTATTTATTTAGTGTAGATTTTAAATATAAAATAAATTAGATTAACTATGTTTACTATGTAGGTAATTAAATAAAATGTTAAAGCACATTATCTTTACAAAATAAATGTTTATTAAATACACCTTAATTAACGATTTCAATTTTAATTCATAGTTAGTAAATGCAATGAAAAGTTGTTTTTAGTTGAGGTATAGTATAGTATAGTTTATTGACATATCGAAACATAAAATCTCATAGTCAAACAAGAATCACAATTAAGAGGCAGAAATTACAGATACCTTGCTATAAAAATAATCTTATACAATAATATACACAATCAAAGAAGTATGGTCAAGTAGTTGGTATAAACTGCAATTGAAAGCACTACTGTCTATAAAATCGACTGCAATTAAAACCATATAAAAACCCATCATGCTTGAGGCTGGGCTAGTAGCCATGTGCAAAGCTTCACAGACACAAAGGCTCTTATAATGAACTATACCATCCATATACTTTTAAAGCTTCTACAATGTGTAAACCAGGCATACAACGGATAACTAACTTGTCACTTACTGTCATTGTTGATATGTCGCTTTTGCAAATTCATTAGGCATTAAACATTGGTAATAATAGTACAACTAATAATGCTAAATAATAATAAAACTTCATGCTTTGAGGCCGGACCAATAGCCCTGTGTAAAACATTGCATATAAAAATCCTTATTCTGTACCATCCCATTCAAGTGCTTTAAGGGCTCTGCGATGGGCTCTACTTTGTTATTAAACTTTGGTAATAATACAAGAATGAAAACAAATTAAAACTTCATGTTTTGAGACTGGGCCAATAGCTCTGTGCAAAACATTGCGGCTACAAACTCTTATTCTGAGCCATCCCTTCCAAGTGCTTTAAGGGCTCTGCGCCAGACAGCTGACAACTATTTAGCAATGACACTTACTACCATGTAGATCTGTCACTTGGTTCCTAGGAAAAAATGGATTATCCCACTTTGCAAAAATATGTCTCTATATGAGCGTGCCATGCCTATAGAATATATTTAGGACAGAAAAATAGAAAATGTTCAATTGATTTCTCTCCTAATTGTCACAGTTTGCATTTGTTGCCTTCAAGACTGTTCAATGTCCATTGAGAAGTGAAAGCATTTACAGGTAGGATACCATATCTGAACTGGAGGAATAGGGAGTGGCCATAGGCAGATATAAGCAGGTCAAACAAATGTTCGGCCAATGGCTCCTGCTGGACAAGCAGAAATTCCATTGTTGAACGACCCGACCTACTCCTCTGGGATATCCAATCGTTTACCCTCTCCCAATATCTCTGCTTGATAACTGTGGCTGCATCAGCAGTGATCGTCTCAGGGTTCCCCCAAAACTGTGAGAAACCCAGATCGACCGAAACTGATTTCATTTCCCAGAGCCAACTGACCTTATCTAAGCAGTGCAAGGGCCCTGATAAGTCTTTTATTCTCTCTCTGAAAGGATCTAGTTCCTCCGTCTTCCAGAAACGAATCAAGTATAAGGGGGGCTTCAAGGCTACATGATCTACAATATTATTCAACCTAAGATCCAATCTTAAAGGTACTAACAGGGTCAAAGTCTTTACAGAACAGGCAGAATTGATTGACTAAATTTTGGAGTCCCATAGGTGATTTGGCCATGATAATGGTATCATCAGCATAAAATAGTCCTGGAATTTTCTGACCAGCCAACCATGGCGAGTCATTCATGCAATTATTTAAATACTCCATGCAATTATTAATACAAGAGAAAGAGGGTGGGGGCAAGAACACAGCCTTGCCCCACCCCCTCTAAGTTGTAACTGGAACTGTCAGTTTGCCATCCCTTCTACTTCTTATTAGGACAAAAGTACCTATGTCTAGGAACCAAGTCAAAGGCTGCACGGAGATCGATGAAGGCAACATAAAGGTTCCATCCACCAGTATTCACTGTCTTCCATCTGATTGCCATAAACTTCATCACTTGATCAATTTTACGAACTGCAGGCCTATATCCTGCTGCAAACTCAAAATTACCCTGCTCTCCTCAATCCACTCCTCCAACTGGCTCAAGATCTGCTTAGCAAACAATTTTGGAGATTATTCAGAAGACTTATTGGGTTAATTATTAAATGGGTTGCTAGGATTTCCCTTCTTGTCAAAGGGAACTATATCTGCACCTTTCCATGTATGAGGGATGGGCGCACCTGCAGCCACTGCATTACAGACCTTGTTTATGTAGGGTGCCCGTATATCAGGGTTTGACTTATAGAGATCACCTGATAATTTATAGAGGCTAGGGGCTTTGCCCCACTCAAGGGAGGATATTGCGACCTTGGCCTCAGTTAAGCCAAACTTAATTGGGGTGTACTCTCTTCCCTACAAACACTCTTCTCTTTAGGATCAAATTCAACTCTCCTAGAGTAGAGTGAGCTAAAATGTTTAGCCCACTTGTCAGGAAGAATTGAGGACCCTATCAGAGGCTGGGATTCCCCACTATCATTTGAAACTAGTTTCCAAAACTTGCTAGCGTCCTTATTTCTTGCTGCCTCTCAAAGGGTTGTCCAACACTTTTCTTCCCAACATCTCCATGCCTTAAGCAATTCCAGCCTGTAATTTGTTTGCGATAATTCAATCAGATCTCAAATCCTCCCCCTAAGATCCCTCAATAGCCTATTCTTAGCTTCTCTACCAGATCTATTGTACCATCTATCATTTCACTTCTTTCACATTTTGCCTGAGAACTCTTTGACAAATGTCTATTTCAGGCAATCGAATACATTTGAATGCTCAACCAGTATCCTTCCCTCATCCTGCCTGATCTGGAGTATGAGTTCCATTTGGTTTGCCAATAATCTATATGTGGTTGCAGTGGCACACGGGTAAGAGTTGACCATTTCTTAATTAACATTTCATCTGTTGTTTGTCATAGCAAGATATCAATCAAAATCCCTAGAAACAGGGGTCCCATTTACAAAAAGCAAACTCCTGGTAGGAAGTATGAGTTTTATCATGGCAACTTTCCTCATGCTCCACTATCACCATGCCTTCCATATGGCCCCATAAGGGTATCTCTAATAAAAAGTTGTCAAAATGACTCCTACATATCCCTCATCTAAATGTGGGAGAGGGATTTACGTTTGAGCGAGCATGCCCATTACATGCTCGAAGGCCATGGACAAGCATAATATTAACAGTCTGGAGTGCAGTCCTGGTCAGTCTATGTCCTTTACTCTTCAGTAATTGTGGGATGCCCTATGAGCTGTCCTCTTCCCAAAAAAGCTCCTGTGCCAATGAGTAAGACTCAAATGTAGCATTAAAATCCCCAGCAATCAGGATATAATAGGCACTGTTTCTGCTGGCTAACGTATTGTCCAAAACATTTAAAACCTCAGATTCACAGCTTCTTCCAACACTCCCACTACAGATGTTTACCAGTATTAGCGGTTGCTCTTTATGAGTGGACAGAACTATGCCCTGTACATCAGGACAGCCCATGTCCAATTCTCTCACTTGACACTTAAGGGAGCCGCTAATCCAAATTAGTATACCCCGAGGGTCTACCGGAAGACACCCTGTTCATCGGAACCCAATAGCTCTTGCATCCTGGTCTGTACTTGGGCTCCATAGCCAAAGTTTCCTGGAATATGCAAATCATGTGCTCATTTTTAAGACCCCGCCAATCTGGGATGGGCATTTTGGCTTTTAGCCCTGCCATGTTCCAGCTGATAATTTTAACTGGCTTCTCATACATTGCTTGTGATTGTACCAGTTGTAAACCCACTGGATTCAAGTTTTGAGCCTGTTCAGCCTCAGGGCAAGCCTCACCAGAGTTAGGTGCATCAAATGCATTGAAAACTACTTCCGACCACCCTCCTCTCAAATAACCTGGTGGCCCCTGCTTGGCCTCATCTTTGAGTCAGTCCACATCGGACAATGTGAATGGAATCTGCCTACACACAGTCTGTTGGAGAGGGGGGTCACCAAACTGGGCACAAGTACTAACAGCCTCTTGAACAAGTTTCTCACCCCTTAACAAGAGAGAAGCCTGTGCGGGGATAGAAGGCTGCGAGTATGCACAAAAAAGCCCCCTAGGCAGTGGACCAATTTCGCAACATTTTGAAAACATCTGAATTACTGTAACAGGAGATTTAAAATTACAACAATACAGTCCCTTTCACATAACTTCTTCAATAAACCCACCCTGCCACCCTCCTCATCATTAATATTGAGGATACTATAGAAAATGGAAAATTAGCATTACAATGTAACCATTGGATGGCCTTGTTTTTCAGTTCAGTGTCTGGGGTGTTTGTCTGTAGACGAGGCACATTAGTAATTATCACCACAAATGGGCTGGCCTCCGGAGGGAGATGTAGAACCTCGTGACGTCTGTCGCTATTTCCTGACACATTCCGGATACTTGCTACCTGGTGGTTAATAGTTGCCCTGTCATCCCTAACCACTAGGTTGTCACCACTTTCTCCCATGTTATTGGTGACTGCATTACCTAAATGGCATCGCTCCAGTACTTGACTGGGGCGTCCAACCATACCCTCACTCACACCAAGTCCAGCAGTAGCATTATTGCGGGCAAGGTTACAATATGCTTCTATATGTAATGAGGTCCCCTCTTGGCATGGCAGAGCCCGATCTTGTATGCCAGACAAAGTTGGATTTCTATGAGACTGGAGCTGTAGGGAGGAGGATGTGGGTGATGAATCATTGGTCTTAAATAGTTGGACAACCTCCCCCAATTTCTCTTCAATGACTGTTAGTCGGTTTTCAATAGGACCCAACCTTTTGGCTAGCTCTTCCACAATATGCTCCATTATTAGGGCAACTTGGTCGACAGGACACCCCTAGGCCCTTTCGACCATTCCACTTTTCAGACCCGGAATGTTTCAGCCAAATTGCCAGATGGAGCCAACAGGGGCTCAGCTATAGATAGGTCAATCAAGCAGGTGGCGGACTTCTCCCGATGACCATCTTGCTTAATCCCCTGTTGATTAGCCTTTGGATCTAATTGGAGTGACAGCAGTAACAGGGGTGACAAAGAGAGATGGCCGGGGGAGCTGCAATGAACAGTCGTCGTTCTGCAGATTCAATATCCTTTTCTGTGGCTCCAATCGCCTTTATAAGAGGCCATCTAATGTACTGTTACCCCTGAGTAATGACAACTAAAGGCTGCAGACCAAATTTGTCAAAGTGAAATGCCAATTACTGTGGGTGGAAAAGTGTGAAAACACATTAGGGGGTGGCCCAGCCTCATATGACCGATGACAGGGGAAGATGGCCCCCAGGCTGCCAGGTATGTACTGCGCAGCGGGCAACCCTGCCTCCTAACAAGCGCCTGATGGCGTGAACAGCCATGGCTCCTGCTGCAAGAGGTGCTGGAGTCCTCTGGTCCCCCTCAGTTGCCAAGAATGTTCCGTTCATCGGGCAATGCTGCCTCCTTAGAAGTGCCGATTGGCACAAACAGCCGCGCTCCTGCTGCAAGAGGTGCTTGGGGCTGTAATCCTCCGGTGCCCCCCAGCTGCCAGGTATGTCCCGCAAGGCAGGCAACACTGCCTCTTTAGAAGCACCTGATGGCATGAAAAGCCGCGGCTCCTGCCGCAAGAGGTGCTGGGGGCTGTAGTCCTCCGGTCCCCCCAGCTGCCAGGTATGTCCCATGCAGCAAGCAACCCTGCCTCTTTAGAAGTGCTCGATGGCAAGGACAGCTGTGGCTCCTTCCAGAAGAAGTGCTGGGGCTGTAGTCCTCCAATCTACCCCCAGCTGCCAGGTTGGTCCCCCACAGTGGGCAACGTTGCCTCCTTAGAAGCGCCCGGTGGCGACAACAGCCACATCTCCTGCCGCAAGAGGTGCTTGGGTCTGAAGTCCTCCGGTCCCCCCGGCTGCCAGGTATGTCCCGTGCAGCAGGCAATGCTGCCTCCTCAAAAGTGCCCAATAGCGCGAATAGCTGCAGCTCCTTCCGCAAGAAGTACTGGAGGCTGTAGTCCTCCAGTCCCCTCGGTTTCTAGGTATGTCAATTGAGGTAAAATGCATTTTAATTTCTAACACAAATTTACTCGCAAATGCAATGTATTTTTTAAATAGGTTAACTAATATTTTTTCAACTAATGTTAATTATACAAGTGGCATCATTTGTAAGACTAAAAAATATATGTAAATGCTCATAATTTAAAGACTACCTAATTAATCATTTTAACATTATTTTCAATGGTTTGTTACATTAAGTCTTTGTCTACATTATGTTCAATAGGAGAGTGCTGCAGTACCTCTGAGTAGCCCTGTGTGGTGTTAGACTTACTCCAAGACTATGCTGTTGTACATTTACTACTGTTTTGTCACCTTTAGGACTGTAGTAACTTTAGAAGTATAATTTGTGAGTAGCAATGGTTCAACTGTATTGTGGGTGGGTGATTTTACTAGTATGCCCCTCCCTAAACTTCTCCTAACCCCTCCATAAATTCCTCCCTAACCCCCCAATATTACTCTTTAAACCCATTCCACTTAGTTGTAGACATTCCCAATTCCCACCACTCTTTTTACTAGTACTAGTGAATTACTATTTTACCTACTTCAAAATGCTCTTTATGAATTAAGCCCTCAGTATTTACTGTGTGTGATAAACATTACGCATGGCTTGTAAATCCTTTCCCTAAGCAAAATGTCATTTGCACATGAAGACAATAACTGAGAACTCATATTCATTGCCTTAGTTGACATAGAAGTCATCAATTCATACTGTATATAAGCGGTGCCCTGCTTTTATGTTAAGGTTCAGGAGAAAGGATAAATAAAGACCAATAAATTTAAGACATTCTCTTACTCAGTCTGCATTGTTTCTAAACTTGTGTATATCATCATCACAGTCCATAGCAAAATAAAAGAAATACAGCCTGACAATCCATATATTAACATATTTATTGTCATTTTAATAACCACTCAACATTTTTATTACTGGCAAAAAAGTTTTGTTGAAACATAATGTCATTGAATACATTATCAAGAAAAATCTTCTTCACCCCTTAATACACTCATCAACACACACATACTAATACATACTAATACATAGAACTAGTTAAAAACAATGGGTACCAGAGATCACACACAATCCCTTAATACAGTGTATGTTTGATACCATCTGCATTCTACCGCCATTCTGTGAGCTCAAATTGAAACTGTCTGCAAATTTCTCAACTTGGTAGTGATGTGGCAGTAGTGTGGTTGTGTAATGGCATAGCAGATGTGGCAGTATTTAGACCCACTGTCTCAAGGCCTACATTGTGCCATAAAAAAGACCTTTATGGGCTTATTAGAAGTGATCCATAATTCCTAGTAGGCCAGATAACAGATGGAGCCAGCAAGTGAAGTTACTGGCCACAATGGAAATCACTGTATGTGTGGGAACACTACTTATCTGGAATTTTTCACACAGGGATATTACCTGTTTGAACTTAATAAACTTACCAGTTTAAAGCCTGTCTGAAAATGAAGACAAATATGCAGAAATCAATGTTGGAACACAGATTCCGTTCTGTTATTCCCCATTAGCTTACGGCCAGAGATAATTACACCACCCCTTTCCTCCCGGAATTATCAATGGACACGCTATCAGTAACTCAGGGAAAGTAATACTTGGCCGATTAGTGGTCCAGCTCTGATGGACCCTTAGCTTAAACCCTAGCCATGGATGGCCAACAACAGCAACATTCCATTGAAAATTATGTACTTTCTAAATTCTGCTTTCTTTGTAGCCACCACTATTAAGAACTCTGCATTTGTATTTGAGGAACTCAGCTCAGGTGGTAAAAAATGACCTTCCTAATGATAAGCAATTAGATAAGTTACTGTTAGACCTGGCATCCTTGGTGTCATTTTCCCTGTCTTTTCGCCTCTGTTTCCTGTGTGCTGGACTTTTTTTTGTTGGTTTTTGGTACTCTGGGCACTTTACCACTGTTGACCAGTGCTAGAGTGCAAGTGTTCCCTGTATAAATTGTGATGAGGATTGGTTATCCCTGATTGGCATATTTGACTTACTAGTAAGTCCTTAGTAAATTGCACTAGAGGTGCCCAAGGTCTGTAACTCAAACGCTAACAGTGGGCCTGCAGCATTGATTATGCCACCCACATGAGTAACCCTGTAAACATGTCTCAGACCTGCCACTGCAGTGTCTCTGCAGTCTTGCACTGCCAATTCGAACTGGCAGGTGTACCCACTTGCCAGGCCCAAACCTTCCCTTTTATTACATATACTACCCTTAAGGTAGACCCTAGGTAACCCCATGGGCAAGGTGCAGTGTATGTTAAAGGTAGGACATGTACTGATGTGTTTTACATGTCCTGACAGTGAAATATTGCAAATTCGGTTTTCACTGTGGCAAGGCCTATCTCTCTCATAGGTTAACATGGGGACTGCCTTTAAATATCTTTTAAGTGCAGTTTTCCATTGGGAGCAGATAGAGATGTGGAGGTTGGGGTCCCTGAACTCAGAAATTAAAGGTGCATCTTTTGGTAATGATGTGTTTTAGATTGTCAGTTTGAAAATGCCACTTTTAGAAAGAGGGCATTTTCTTGCTTAACCATTCTGTGCCTCTGCCTGCTGGTGGAATCCATGTCTGAGTCACACCGACAGTTGGGCTGTTTGGGAATTCCCTCTAAAAAGTGACATAAGGGGAGCTAGGGAGCAGCCTGCATTTCCTGATGAGTTTCTTGGGCTAGAGTAGGGAGGAAGGAGCTGACACTTCCAACTGAAAGACTGCCTGTCCTCACACAATGCAGGCTCCAATCCTCTGGTGTGTGCCTGGGGTCAGGCTTGGGCAAGGCAGGATCTTGTGAACAACAAAGACTTTCCTTTGAAGTTTGCCTAGTCCAAAGGCAGAAATTAGTATAAGTAGTGGACCCAAAACCCCAGACCTTTAGAACACTTCTGGATCAAGAGGAACCTCTGCCAAGGAAAAGAGCTGAAGAGCTGGAGGAAGAGTACTGCCCCTTTGCTGTGTGTGCGTTGCTGGGTTGGCTTGCAGATGCTGCTTCTGCTTGAGAGAGGACAAAGGCTGGACTTTGCTGTGTATCCTCCTTGTGAAGATTCTCCAAAGATTTGGACTGAGCTTGCCCCCTTTTCTGAAGTCTCAGTGACATCAAAGACTTCGGCCCTCATTATGAACTTGGCGGTCAAGACCACATAATAATGGCAGTGGGGACCGCCACAGGCCTTCCGCCACCACCAGGCTACTGCCGACAGGCAGCCTGAGGATGGTGGAATTCTTCATCCGACAGATACAATAGCTGATCAATAATTTGCAACCAAATTTGTGGCCACACACCACTATCACGTACTATATGGAATCACAGTTAGGAGTGGATGAACCTTTCACAACTTTTCTGAATTGTAATTCAGTTTGGGTTAATAGATGCAATAAGCAAGTCAAATGATTTTGATTTTCTGACATGTAAAACGGCTTTAATATGTACCAAAATCCAAAAATCTAATCCCAATGATTTTGTGAAGCGCATAGTTTGCAAATTCAAAATGGCTTGGTGCAACAAGTCCACGGCTCAAAATCATTAAGAAGAATATTTTCTCCCTTCTACATTTTATACAATGAAAAACTTTGATAATATCTTTTATGAGGAGTAAAACCCTAAAGGTAAGTGAAGCATTCTTCTTATGACTACAGGAAGCACAAGCACATGAGCTGGAAGCTTCTTAGAATAATTTAATGAAAACAGCACAGTGCATTTGATTTTTTTAATGCCTTTTAATTTGACTTTTTATTTTGTGCATTTAGTAGTCAGGAAAGGGAAATCATCTGATAGAAAAAAACAGCAGATACATCAGACTCCTTGTTTATTCAGCCTGCATGCTGCATTGCAGGAGCCAATGGCTGCTTGTTCTCATTTTGTCTTAAAGCTATTCTATAATTCATCCCATACAGGTTTCGAAATGAGTCATCACAAGCTGAATATTTATGTTTTGGCTGTCCTCAAACGTCCTGGGCTCCCTGGAAGGTTTCTTGAGGTGAACATGGACCTCTGCCATGCAACATTTCAATTTTTGTATTTTTCAACCATTTAATGGTAATGCACTTCAAAGGCTCACTAAGTAAACGAATGCATACAAACACACATTTAGTAGCTACCAGGTGGTACTCTCATTACCATTTCTAAACTATACCTAAGTGATACATTTGTACTTTTTGATTTTCTACCAAAAATGAAGGACACAGATCACAAAGCCATTACCGGCCGTTCTTATTTGCTTACAGCTCTATTTTTGCGTGTCATGTATGCACGAAATGATACCTGAGAGTAATAAACCGTTTTACTACAGTGATATGTTATACCACTATTGCATAGAACTATGCAATGATAAACTCCATGCAAAGGTAAGGAGTGGGCAAATCAAGCATCGGTTTGCCTGTAGAGTTTGCGAACTCCCAGGCACTCTCCGTCTGTTTGTCACCATGTAAAATGATCGCAGGGTTACTCAGCAAAGGGTTGGAGTAGCTACTATCGCAGGGTAGAAGGATGAATGAAAAACCCTCAAACTACTTGAGAGTGTAGTGTAAAGGGTTTCCCCAAGGGTCATAAGGATTTCCCCATGCAGAAAAAGTAAGATAAAAACGTGCAGTTGTTGACATTCCTCAATGAGTAGCTATATTGGGTGTAGGGAAATAGCAAATGTCACAGAACTTTCGCAGTACCATGTCTGGAAATCTGTGTCTGTATCAGCTTTTCAGCCGTTCTACTGGGAATGTTTGTGAATTCTCAATATCATACATTTACACCTTTACTTAGGGGTACATTTGCGGGTATGACTGTACATTCTTTGTATTGTGAATTGGTACTTTCTTGTGAATTGGGTTTGTGTCACAAAAGTGAGGCATGTCAGCACAAAGCATTGATTTTGGGATTTACTTTCCAATGCAAATCCTGCAAACTAGCCTAAACTAATACAAAGGAGCACTACTTTGCTTCAAGGGTACATTCTATGGGTGGCACATGGGCATCCCCAAGCAACTAACCATGGGTTTTGACACAATTCCCCACATAGTAAAAAAGGGTGGGCGGTATTTGCATAAAAAATGAAGTCTCATTAAGACAACTAGAATTTATGATAAAAGATTTGTTATCTCAAAAATGTTCCTAAGTTCTATGTCTAAACATAGGGGCATATTTAAGAGCCGCCAGCGCCATTCTAACGCCAAATAAGCGTAATTTTTTTGATCCTAATGTGGAGTTAAAAGGACAAAAATGCCACACCATATTTACAACGTGGCGCAATGCATGCATTGTGCCACTTTGTAACCCTTTGCACTACATTATGCCTGTGCCAGGCAAAATGTATGCAAAAGGGGCATTCCCCCGATAATGGGGCTAAAAGAATGGTGCAACGAAATCTACTAAATTTTCTGGCACCATTGTTTTCCGCACTTTTAATGCCTGCTCAGAGCAGGTGTTAAAAGGAGGCTTCCATTAATTACAATGGGAGTCTGGGTGCCTTGCAGGATTAGCTTCAGGAATTTTGATGCTAGTCCTGCAAAGCTCCAGCATTAGCATCAAAACTTTTGATGCTAGTCCCCTAACTACTACAATGGAGCTCTGTATTTTAAATATGGTGCACACATGGTGGCATTAGGGGGTGCTAAGGGTCTCAAGAATAGTGATGCTGCACTGTGTGCAGCACCATTTTTCTTAAATATGCCCGATAGTATATAATACTAATATGGTATGCTTCCAGTACAAAATCTATGCTAGACAGCATACACACACTTTGGCACTATGATGTAAGGGTGTGCTCATAGGCACAAAGGAACCTAAAGTGTGCCAGCGCTAGGTCAGAGGGAAATAGCTTCATATCTTAGTAGGCTCTCTCCTTTTTAAACAACTCAATGCAGCAACTTTGGTTGCTGTGCTGCATTATGAGAAAACAAAGGTGTTTAGTGTGGAATTAAAGGTACATGACAAGTGTATGTACTGCCGTTATGTCATTTAACATTTTACCATGCCTTCGCTCCATCCTCTACTTGTGGTTCGAATGGAGAAAAAAGATTGCCATCATCTGCTGCATTGGCTCACAAAGGTGAAATAAGTAGGGATGTGCACGTGTAAAGTAAATAGACACATAAAGTTACACTTTAACAAAAAAAAAAGACCTTTACAAAGTGTGAAGTTTGCAAGATCTTTTTGAAAAAGGGACAGTTTGAGCTGTTCCACTGCTGCAAAGAGAGGCTGTGAGTGGAGGGAAATAGCTGGACTGCTGCTGTTCTGTTGCAGTCACTGTTCCTTGGCTCACTACATTACTGCCCCACTGCCATTACCAAAACCTGTGACACCTGGCCTCTGACGACCTCACCTTCGCTGGTCACCACTCCCTGCCTAGCCCTCTCATAACTCCTACCGGTACAGGAAGGTGCTTAACAGGGTTTACTAAAAATTACACCACCAAAGCGTCCTGGGAACAGCAGCAACATCTGATTTCCATTTCAAAGTATGCAACAGCTGGCAAACATAATACTTACATGCAGCTCATAACACCCCCCCATGTACAGTATAACAGTATTAATATTATTTGTATTATCCTTATTATTATTATTATTATTAGTAGTAGTAGTAGTAGTAGTAGTATTGTTGTTATTATTAGTAGTAGCAGTAGTACTAGTAAGAAGTAGTAGTATTAAGGTGCAAATTCCTTGACAGACTAGCCAATTCTAAATACCAAGCATGAGGTGAAGGGGGAGCATGGATGCAAGCAGAAAAAGATCTAAGCGCCAGATTTATCATGGTTTTGTGTCATCCTTGCACCACGCAAGGGAATGCAAGGCAAGGTTGTTGCAAAACCTAAGTCAGATTTATCAAGCCAAACAAGGCCATCTTGCGTGGCCCTGCATGGATTAATAAATCGAGAAGCGCAAGGCAGCACAACTTGCTGCCTTAAGATAATCTGCCCCAGGGAGGCATTCCATGGGTGGAGCATAGGTGTTCCCACGCATTCACCCATGGATTTTGGCACATTCCTAAATTTACTATCCGTGGTAGACCTGGGAATGCTTAAAAATGCTATGCCTCCACAAATGAGGCATAACAAGGAGAAATATCTGTATTGTTCCTTGTTTTATCCTCGTTCTAGGTGTGCTACATTCTGCAGCACACATAGAGAGAGGAAAATGCCTCTGAGGATTGCTTTTGTGCAGGAAGGAGGCCCTTCCTGCACAAAACACCAACCTACCTATATCACACGCACCCTTGTACCATGAGGTAAGGGTGCTTGCATTGGCTCTAGGCTGCTAATTGTGCACCACAGTAGGCAGAGGACGGGAATGTGCCATATCTTGATACATATGGTGCATGCCTGCCCTCCCTCTTTCAGGCAGTGCAGCCCAGCAAGGTGTCTTGCTGTGGTGTGCTGCATGAATGTTTGATAAATATGGCGATAAGGGTGGAAAAAGGAAGCAGAATCATGAATTTACACATTCTAAAAACACAATGGCGATACAATGCAATGATAATTTTTTCCTCTGTACTCCGTCTCTTCATCACCTTTTGACAGTGCCCACATCCCATCCCCTTCTGACTAAGCTCTTTAGGGGCTGATTTAAGAGCCTCCAGCGCCTCCTTGCACCACATAAGTGTCATTTTATTTAGGCTAATGCGGCCCAACGAGGCCAAAATCGCTGCCTCAAATTTACAAAGTGGCACACACATGTATTGCACCACTCTGTAACCCTTTGCGCCACATTATGCCTTTGCATAATGTATGCAAAGGGAGTGTTCCCCCATTAGGGGGGGCCGAAAAAATAGGCCAAATAAATCTAAGACTGCATTTGGCACTTGTAACGCCTGCTCAGAGCAGTCGTTAAAAGGAGGCACATCATTGTTTTCAATGGGCCTCAATGGGCTTTGCAGTATTAGCATCAACATTTTTTATGCCAGTCTGGCAAAGCTCCGAATTAGTGTAAAAAAAATTTCCGCTGGTTTCCCTAATTACCACTATGGTGCGCGATATCCTAGTTACAGCGCACACATGGTGGCATTAGGGGGGGCGCTAAGAGGCACAAGGAAAGTGGTGCTGCACTGGGGTTCTCCATCTTTTATCATAACTATGATTGTTTTTCTAGTGATGCTACTCATTCCAAAAACGATTTCTAGGTAAATATGGGCATTTCAGTATTTTACATGAACAAGAACCTTTCTAAATTGTAGTTTGTACAATATACATAATAAAGTATGATATTTGCTTATTAGTGTCCCAGTTGCCATTGGATTACATCTATTTCATTCAGTTCATCGCATCTGCCCAAAATATCAATCCCTGAGATTACATACCATTTTTTGGAGCACTACATATCTGATAGGTCTGAATGTTTACTAAAATACAACTGAGATAAAAAAAAATTGGCAACATTTTGGCTGGAGGCACATGAATATCATATCTCTTTTTGAAGGCCACTGTCCTATATGCAGTATGGTCTTACCTACCCTTCTGATCCTCTAGGGTTTAACATAAATCTAGCATATAGGCTGAGAGTGGAGGCAGCAATGATGGAGAGAGACATGACTTGGAGCTTCAAGTGATCAGGGGAGACATGGGAGTGATGAAGAGGTAACTAAAATGATGAGGTTGAGGGGCTGTTGGGCAACAAAGAAGAGTGGGTGTTGGAGGCAGAGACCAGAGAGCCCAGGAAGTATGAGTTAGAGATTGGCGAGAGACCAAGAGAAGCAGGAGTAACAGGGCATGGCAAAGAGTGAAAGGATGTGGCAGATATGGACAGAAATTAGGGTATTCAGAAACGGTATCTGGTATATTTGGCACCACTTTTGGTACCATTGGCACTGTCCTACTGAGCACTAGTCATCGGGGTCTAGAACACATGGACAGAACATAAACAGGGCTTATTCTGCTCTGTAAATGGGAGACGCAAATAGGAGGCTTTTGAGGGGCTATTCTTTGGACAAGCAGCCAACTATCTGACGTCAGAAGGTGTCAGCGGGTGTGTGATATCATTTGCATTAGCCCTGGCATTCTGTGGAATTAACATACCTAGTGACCGGAAAGGCTGGAGGTTAGCAAATAATGCAGGAGCAGATGACAGGTGACAGGGCGAAGCAATGCTTGACGATGGCAGATGGGAAAAGCAGCTGTGATAGAGGAGGACCAGAGTAGGTAGGGAGATACAGGCAGTGAAAAGGGAGAAGTTTAAAATGAGATATGAGGGCAGGGATTATAGTCAGAAATAATATTGAGAGGCAGAGGAAGACAAGAAAGAGGGAGTAGTGCGAGGAGGAGATATGAGGAAGACGGATGTTAGGTGAATTAAGCAATGTATTACAAGGCAGACAAGCTTGGTCAAAAGTGTAGAGAAAAGCTGAATGAGGGAATACACATAAAGGTGAGATTGGGAAACCTAGAAAGGAGGGTGTGAGATAGAAGGAAGCATGCAAAAGAGAAGGTAGGATTAAAAAGAAGGATTTTCAAGTGTTGGAGTAGTGGTTGCAATAGGAGGTTAGTAGGAGTAACAGTTGATAGAGGCACAATTATGGGTATTCTGAACATGTGTTTAGATATTTGAGTTTTAGAGCGGTTGATGGGAGATGAGGTGGATGAGGTATATATATATGCCGCTAGGTAGTTATAGTTAGTACCTAGTTTCTGTATAAAAAGTTTTTTTTTTTTTTTTTACTTACCTATATCTTTGGCACCGCTTGACGACTCTTCACAAAACATTCCAAAAAAGTTGCCAGTGAAGTCAGCTGCTGTCTGTAAAGTTTCAGGGTGATCCGTCTGGGGGTAGGGGGGGAAGAGAAAAAGAAGGGGTCCCAAAACACCTTTTCCCCCAACCTTTTTTCAAAAAGGATTTTGAGCAGCAATAGCGCCAAAACTACTTGACGGAATCACATCAAATTTGGCAGAAAGGTAGGTCCTGGTCCAGAAAGCGACCTTTTTTTGTTTTGGTGTAAATTCATCCAGTAGTTTTTGGGAAATTAAGGGGAAAGCTAATTTGTGTAAGGATTTAGGACCCTTCCAATCTCGGCCTGAAATCTGATTGGCTGTCAACACTTCGACCAGGAAGTGTTGGCAGTCATCTTGGGACTCAGCAGCTGAGTCCCAGAGAAAAAAGTAAAAAAAAGAAAAAGAAAAAGGGCCATGGTACAGAAACCCTGACCCCTTAGCTCTGGTGGTGGGGTCTCACAGGGACCAGAGCATTTTTTTTTACTTTTGCTGCGATTTGCAGTGGATCTAGTAATAAAAAAAAAACTACTCACTCACATACTTCATCTTTTTTTAAGTCCCGGAAGAATTATTTTATTGGAGTGCAGGGGGCCCCTATCCGTCCCACAGCCCTGCGGGCACCACTACCTTCCAGGGGCATTGATGAAATTGTGTGCGTGGGGGCCCTGCAACCCCCCGCAGCCCTGGGGACCACCATATCCCTGGGGCAAATGTTAAAAAAGTAGAAAGGTGGTCTGTTTCGGACTCCCTGCACCTCCGGGGAGTATCACCTCCCCGGGGCGTCTTCTACTTTGGAGGGGGTTGCATGGCCCTCCTCAAGGAGCCACTGATGGCCCTGGGGATCGCCACCCACCCGGGCCAGCTTCTGCTATGTCCCAGGGTGCTCACCCCGGGAAATAGCTGTTTGCTGTGGCTTGGCTGCAGCTTTGACAGCTGCAGCCAAGTCACAGCAAACACTTCACTTTCTGAAAGCGGGACCCGTCATACAGGTCCCGCTGTCAAAAAGCAGAATTTTCATCTCTATTCCGTGCACGCATATATACATGAAGGGAACAGAGCTGAAAACTTTGCTCCAGCAAGAACGGAGCTGCTACTTAAAGCAGCTACCTGCTTGCTGAAGCAGTAGGACTGCAGGGGAGGCCTTGTGGTTTCCCCTGCAGTCCTAGATAGCCTGTAAAGGGCATAGAGTAAAATAAACTTTAAGAATCTTCAGGGACCACCGGGGAGGCCTTGAGGCTTACCCCACAGTCCCAGATAGTCCATAAAGGGCTAAAAAAAATCCAAAAAATATCAATATCAAGTGTGAAGGTCACATACCTACACACTGAACAATGAGTGTTTGAGTCCAGGTGTATTTGTGTTTATCTTCCTCCTTTATTTTATTTTATTTTTTTAAATGCAAAGGTATAATGCTCATACTGAAAGGTGATCTTACTCTTTGTAAACAACACATCATTTTTCTTTTCAAATTAGGCAGAAATATCTCATTTTAAGTATATTATACATCAAAACATGAAAAACTCTCTGCCGCTCTCCCTTTCACTCTCTTTCTCTCTCAATATTTGCAGTAAACATTTTGACGAAAAAACTGTGCATGGTGAGGGTGTGAGTTATGGTTACCTTAGGGCATGAGTTACAGTTGCTTGAGGTAACTCTACCTTTAATTTGTGAATTTCTATGGTTTCGTACATTGAATAATAAAATGTGAGCCTAACTGTAACGTCCCTGTAATCTTTGGTTTTTAAGTGAACTTGTATGATTGTTTTAAGTTCTATTTCCTAACTATAACATCCCTGTAGCCTTAGTTTTTTTCAGTGAATATATATATATCAGTAGGTGGTTATAATTAGGGCCTATTTGCCATACACAAAGCATTTTTGTTTTGCTAATAACTTTGGCGCAGCTTGACGAATCCTCAGAAAATCTTTAAAACCAGTACACCAACACTTCAGCTGCTGCCTGGAAAGTTTGGAGTTGAATTGCCTAGTGGGCACAAAGAAAAAGGGGGGTTCCAAAACACATTTTCCCCATGCAATTTCCTGTAAGGGATTTTGAACACAACTACAGCTCGAACTGCTGAGCTGAATTACACCAAATTTGGCAGGAAGATAAATCTTGTTCCAGAAAGATCTCTTTTTGTGACTTGATGAAAACAGTTTTTATCACACCTAATTATAACTGTTCCTTTTTTCAGTATGTATATGTATATATTCCCTGAAAAAAACAAAGGTTAAAGGGACATTATAGTTAGGTTCTGAATTTACATGCAAAAAGCCATAGAAATTCAGCTGTTATAGTTATAGTTATTTCAAGTAGCTATAACTAATGCCCCAAGGTAACAATAATTAGAGCCCCTGCAATGCCCAGTTTTCTCTTTATTTATTTTATTGCACATGTTGCAGTGATAATATCTATGATGCTTTAAAAGATGCCATCAGTGATGTAACATGTAGAGTAAATAGCTGTGCATGGTGAGGTAGTAAGTTATAGTTACATTGGGGCATGGGCTATAGCCCTGTGGCCAACCTCCTGCATGCCTGCATGCACGCAGCCCTGTGCAGCACACTGCCTTCAGCCATGCATAGCAGAGCGGCCAGGCCCTGTGGCCAATCCCCCACATGCAACCAACCCCTTTGGCTGTGCATAGTAGAGTTTGGCCACAGGACTTGGACTTCAGCCAGGCCTTGCGGCTAACTCCCCTCAGGCATCCAACCCTGAGGTTGACAGCCAACCTCCCGTTGGTACCCAGCCCCGTGTCATGCAGGGCTTTGGCAGTGCATGGCAGGAGTTGGCCACAGGGCCTGGCCTGTGGCCACAGCCAGTGGCCAACCACCCTTAGCCATCCAAGCCTGCGTCACACACAGCCTTTGGCTGTGCAAAGTGAGTGTTAGCTGCAGAGCCAGGCCTGTTGCTGTGCCCTGCAGCCAACACCCTGCAGCCATCCAACCCTCATCACTCACTCTTCACAGTTACTACAGAAAATATTGCGGTCTGAAAGAGGAACAATTCATTGACTTCCATCAAGGATTTTAGATAATTTTCCAAGATGGAACTTCAGCGAAAACACACTTGCTTTGCCTTGGCCGAGAGCAGGAACTTAAAAAAATATGTACTTTATGGAAGCAGAGCTTCAACTAGGGCACCTGCTTCATTTATATTTGTAAGTGCTTCTCTTTTGTGATTTAACTTTTGTGAAATGACCATTGGTGCCAGAATGCACACCTATTTATCCAAATAGAGTCCACAGTTTTGGACAAAATGTCTACCCAGCTATAGTACTTTTTACTGGCTTATTAGTAAGTGTTACCTCATTGGGTAAATGTATAGTGCGTCTCCCACAATACAGCTGTGTAAAAGACCACAAGGTAACGTCTCCAGCGACTTTGTGTGTCTGTAATTTTGACAATATGATTGTTTCTCAAACGTCTTCAGACAGAAATCTGCAATAATATGAATCCTTGCAGAGAAGACTACGGGCCATATGTATGCAAGCTTTTTCCCATAGACACAGAATGGGTAAAATCCTTTGGTACATCTGGCCCTACGAGACTGCAAAGAGTTGAATCTCCACCAAACAAGGGTACCTTCTCTCTCTCTAATTATATGTAGTAAGTGCTTATTTGTATGATGGAGACATACTCATATTGCTCTGCATCAAGAACACACCTCCAAAATTGGTGCAAAATGCACTGAGGGGGCCTTTTGGTAAGCTGTCCATTATCCTGGAAAAACGCAGAAAGAAGATGCATACCACTAACATATGTGGTGGGGCAAAATGGGTGGAGCTTCTAGGTCATTTTGCATATTCATAGTGGTTAAAAGTGAGAATGACAAGCTCTGCTCTCAACAAGAGAAGACAGGAAGGAACCCACTGGTCAAGTCCCTACATTATTCCTTTCCCAGGGACCACAGGGAGAGCCTCAAGGCCCCCATGGTCCCTGCTGGCTCCCCTCCTGTCAGCGGGAAACAGCATTGCTCCTGCACACAGGGAGATGCAAAAAATGCTGCTCCATGTGTGTGGATGCAATCCTTTTATCTGTGAAAGGTTCGCTCTCAGCAAGCGGGAGAAGTTTTCTTGCTCCCACCTGCTTGGGAGTAGAGATACAGCTTGCTTTCACTTGGTAGGAGCTGTCAAAGCTTCCACCAAGCTAAAGCAAACTGTGACCACCTGAGGGTGGGCACCTCAGAGATAAGGAGCCGGTCCTGGGGGTGGTGGTCCAGAGGGCCAAAGATGGCTCCAGGAGAGGGGCCACGTGGCCTCCTTCCTTTAGTTTGCACAGGGCCAGCCCTGGGAGGTGGTGGTCTCCAAGGTCAAATATGGCCTCTGAGGACAGCTGTGGGCCCCCCTCTCCCTTGTGAGTAGTTTTGTGCCCCAGGGAGGTGGCAGTCTCCAGGGCAATTTTAATTGTTAGATGGGGTCCAAATGGATCGCCTCTCTACATGTTGACATTCCTCGGGGAGGTGGTAGACCCTGAGGCATTTAAAGGCTAAAGGAGGGGGCCACTCAGCCCCCCTCCCATTAATTTTAAAAGTAAACCCCGGGAGGTGGAGGTCCCTGGGGCACAAACTAACCTTTTGTTTAATTAAAGCTGCCCAAGGACCTGGTCCACTGGTGAGCTGAAAAAAAAAATGAGCGCAGGAACCAGTGCTTGTTTTTTTTTCATGTTTCTATGGACCTGCAAATCCATTGTTGTTTTCATCTGAAAACTGAAAAAATGCTAAAAAATGCTTTTTTGCCCTGGCAGGGTCCCTAGGTGACCCTTTTCCCAGGGCTTGAGGTTCCTGGGTTTTCTTTTTTTTTACTTTATTTTTGGGACCCGGCTGTGTCCAGTCGCAAAATACCTGCCAACACTGCCTTGGTTGAAGTGTTGACAGCCAATCAGAAATCAGCATGGGGACTGTTGAATTCGCAGTGGATCTGCACCCCTAGATATCTTTATTTTTCCTTTAATATTTCAAAAACTACTAAATGGATTTACACCAAATCACAAAAAGCCCAGTCCTCAATTTGCGTGGGCCACATGGCCACAGGCCAAAGTCCAAAAGGCATCAGTTGGTAAATAGGCAGGCACCTTAGGGGGACGGGAGGCACTTCAGCCGGGAGATGAAACAAGACCACTGGTTCTGGAGGGGACAACATGCCCTGTGCTTGGTCCTGGGGAGTGATGGCCCACAGTCTCTCGAGTGGGTGTCTTGCCCACTAGTCCTGGAGGGGGCAGCCGCACAGCAGCCCATGGAGGCAGAATTACATTGCGTCCGCTGGCGGTGATGGCTGTGGTGGTGCTGCTGGTGGGGGGAGGCTCCTGCACATCCCCTGCACCCTCAGATGGCTGCACAGTGGTGGTGCTGCTGGTGGGGGGAGGCTCCTGCACATCCCCTGCACCCTCGGACGGATGCACAGTGATGGTGCTGCTGGTGGGGGGAGGTTCCTGCTCATCCCCTGCACCTCGGATAGATGCACAGCGGTGGTGCTGCTGGTGGGGGGAGACTCCTGCCCATCCCCTGCAACCTCGGACGGCTGCACAACCATGGTTGGTGGTGGGGGTTCCGTCACAGTTCCTGGTCAAGGGCCCTTGGTCTTCCTGCCTGCTGGAGCAGGCCCCTTGGTCTTCCTGCCTGCTGGGGCAGGCTCCTTTGTCTTCCAGCCTGCTGGGGCAGGCTCCTTGGTCTTCCTACCTGCTGGTGCAAGCTCCTTGGTCTTTCTGTCTGCTGGTGCAGGCTCCTTGGCATTTAGGGTGGCAGGTGCAGGCTCCTTTCCCTTCTTGCCTGCTGGGGAAGTCTCTTTCCCCTTTAGGCTTGCTGGTGCAGTCTCCTTCCCCTTCAGGACATGTGGCCTGGATCCCTTTCCACCACGAGTGGGTGCGTTGACGACTGGGCCTGTGGACTGTGTGACTGAGGAGCTTGGCTGGGTTCTTCCTACCCTGGCCATACGTGCAGGATGGGTGAGGGGGAGGGAAGAGGTCAATGGTGGATAGGAACAGCTTTTTATGGACATTGGGGTAGAAAGAGGGAGAAGGAATGGGAGAGGACGATGAGGGAGTGGTTGTTGGAGGTGTCTGTCTGCTGCTTTTGGGTGCAGGTGCATGGGCTGTATGCTGTTGTGAGGTGGATGGCTGTTAGGTGTCTGAGTGCTTGCATTTGTATATTCTAGGAGGGGGGACAGACACAGTGGGAGAGGATACAGGGGACATGTGCATGGCTGTAGTGGAGGTGTCTGCCAGTGACGTGTGTTTTCTGCTTGGTGTGGCGATGCTAGTAGTGGATGATGATGTAGTGCATGCAGGTGTGAGTGTGGACGTAACTGGGTGGGAGGAAGAGGAGACAGTGGAAATAGTGGACATTGGTGTGGATGATGGTGTTTGTGCCTGTGGGATGAAGTGTCGTGCTTGTGTATACCTGTGACACTCTTGGGTGTTGTCTTGTGGGCATGCTCGTCTGTATGTGTGCTTGGGATAGGTTAGGGTTGAGGGGAATGGACTGGGCAGTGGAAGTTGGAGGTGGGACGGTAGGAACAGGGACAATGGCTGCCATTAGAGAGGAGGCCAGAGCCTGAATCGATCTCTGTTGGGCCACCAATCCAGTGTGAATGCCCTCCAGGAATGCATTAGATTGTTGCATCTGGGCTGCCAGCCCCTGGATAGCATTCACAATGGTTGACTGCCCTATAGGTCACTGGCCTCCTCACTCTGGGCAGCAGGGCTCACTGGGGCAGGGCCAGAGGTGCTTGGGGCAAAGGAGATGCCCACCCTCCTGGTTGAGTGGGCACAGGCAACTCACTGAGGGGCTGCTGGGAGGGCGGTGCTGGGACAGGGGGTGGCGGCTGTACCTGTAGGTGGGGTGGTCACAGAAGAGTCCGTCACCACCGGGGAGCTTCCAATTGGAGGCGGTGTCTGTGTCAGAACTGTCTCCTCCAGTCTCCGCCGTGGTGCTTCCCTTGCCCTCCGTCCCACTGGTGCCCTCACCATTGGTGGACTCTGCCTCCTGGGTCCTGTGGGATGCAGCTCCCTCCGTTGCCGGTGCCTCTGCTCCTATGCAAGATTATGCTAATTCACAAAAGGACAGGATGACAAACCAAGAAATGGGGGGAGAGACAAAGGACACGCTTGGTCAATGGCTGCACCAACACCACCTTTGGAGTACATAGCACCCTCACACACAGGGAACAGCCCTACGCAATATACATTGTACTACCAGAGAAATAGTGAGCGGCCAAGGCATGGGGAGGGGCAAACACCACCAAATGCAGCACCCCTGGGACCCACGCAGCCCTGACCAGTAGTGGATGTCTACAAGCTAGGTAGCTAATTTTGCCCTTGTGCACCCTAGCCACCAGGGGACCTATGCTGCAATGTCAGGCCTGGCCTAGGGACATCCACTGACATGCATCCCCCACCCGGATACCACTCTACCATGCGTAAGTTGTAATGATGGGCACTGCACTCATCCCCTTGTGGCTGCTGTGATGCCCTCAAGCACCCATCCAGCTCAGGATAGGCCACCGCCAGTATGCGGGCCATCAGGGGGGTCAGGGTTCAACGGGCACCCCTTTCTCATTGGGAGGCCATCCCCAGCTGGGCCTCCGCCGTCTTCCATGCTCAGCGTCTCAGGGCCTCCCGCTCTTTGCGACAGTGGGTTCTCCGCCTGCCATAGACCCCCAGGGTCCACACTTTCTTGGTGATGGCAAACCATATACCCTTCTTTTGATGGGTGCTGACCTGCAGAGGCAATACAGACAGGGAAACACCATTAGACAAGCAGTCCAGCCTGTTACACATATGGCTCACCATATCCGTTTCCATCACCATTTACACATGCATGGCCCAGCACACAACCTGTACGCCACCCAGAGGACATCCCCCCACCCCTCTTACACAAGGCCTTCACACACACAACTCCATGCATTCATGCCTCATGCATCGTGCTCACAGTGTACTCACCTGTTGGTCTGGAGGCCCATACAGCAGTCCGTGCTGGGGTAGGACCCCATCCACCAGTCTCTCCAACTCCTTCAAAGTAAAGGCTGGGGCCCTGTCCCCGGTCACATGGGCCCTGGGAGGATCCAGATACAGGTCACAGCAGCACATGCAGTGTATGTCTCTCCTATGGAAGAGCAGTTAGCAAGAAAGGAATGAGATAGAAAATGGCGGTCCGCCCTCGGTGGTGCATACCGTCACTGCCGGTGTAGATCACTATTGGCCACTATACCCCATAGGGCCCAATTATAACCAATGAGGAGTTGCACAGCGGTTCGCGACCGCCTCCCGCAACGGCACACGTCAGCGGAATTACCTTACTTCCACCTGTCCCTCCACACAGGACAGGTGGACGCCATTTCAGGGGGGTGGGCAGACCCTAGAATAATGCTGCATCACATGAGATATTAGGACATACTGGACAAATCACAATGACCCATTAAATGTTTACAGGATGCAAAGTTCTATTGTAGCTCCATTGTTCAGTTTGTGACCGGATCCTCACTCTTGTATCCCTTAGATTGCTACCACTGCAGATGAATAGGAGATGGAGACATACCCCCGTGCACAGACGCCTGGTGGACTTGGAAACACTGGAACACAGGCACATTATCCTCACCTATAGACTGGACGGGCCACAATCACAGAGCTGTGTGCCCAGTTGGAACCTGACCTGATATTTGCTATCCGTCACCCCACTGGAATCCCCCCTCTTGTGCAAGTGCTATCAGTACTCCATTTCCTGGCAAATGGTTCTTCCCAAGTGACAGTGGGCTTGGCAGCAGGAATGTCACAGCCAATGTTCTCAAACGTGCTGACAAGAGTTTTGTCTGTCCTGATAAAACACATGTGCAGCTACATTGTTTTCCCCCAGGTTTAGGATTTGGCCACTGTGAAGGCCGAGTTTTATGCAATGGGACATATCTCCAACAATATTAGGGCAATTGATGGAACACATATTGCATTTGTCCCTTCCTCCTGCAGAATGAACAGGTGTTTAGGAATCGTAAGAGTTTCTACTCAATGAATGTTCAGCGGGTGTGCTTGGTGGACCAGTACATCTCCCACGACAATGTTAAGTATCCTCAGTCGGTGCATGATGCCTTTGACCTGAGGAATACCATCATCCAAATGTGATGGGCCAACTACAGAGGCACAGGGTGTGCCTAATAGATGAGCCCTGGTTCCCACCCAGTAGATGTTGGTGCATGGGTATGGTGAGGGCCATATAGGATAGTGTGTGGCTAAATGTTGTCCCTCAATATTTGCAGGTAACTCTGGTTACCCAAACCTATCATGGCTGCTGACCCCTGTGAGGAATGCCAGGACAAGGACAGAAGAACATTCTAATGAGGCACATGGGTGAACCAGAATTATCATTGAAAGGACCTTTGGCCTCCTGAAGGCCAGGTTCTGGTGCCTCCATCTAAGAGGTGGTTCCCTGTGCTACTCACCCAAGAAGGTCTCCCAGATAGTGGTGGCATGCTGCACATTGCATAACCTGGCCCTCAGACACCATGTCCCATTCCTGCAGGTTGAGGAGGCTGGAGATGCCTGTGTGCCAGCAGTAGAGCCTGTGGACAGTGAGGATGAGGAGGCAGAGAATGCGGATGAGGACAACAGAACATATGTGATCCAACAATGTTTCCAATGTCACACAGGTAGGACAGTGTTACTTCACATTTCACTGACTTTGGTCTTAATTTGTATGGCAACGGCATGCTGATATTTTCCACTTCTATGCCCACTTACTGTTCCCTCTGGCAATTCATTTTGCAGATGTTGGTGACCTGACATATACTCCTGGTGTAATCACTACAGCCAGCTACAGGTAATTAATCTATGCTCATTCTCTGTACAGTTGATTTGCAATGTTAGTACCAGTTTCAATGAATACATATTTGATATACATGACACACTCCAAATGGTTCTTTTTCAAAGGGTATTTATTGATGTGCTAATATATAGAGGGGAAAGTACAATGGGATGGAGTGATGATGGAGGAAAGTCCAGGGTATAGTTCCAGACTGTTTGTAACACAGGTGCATTGTCGAAGGGGCCATAGGAAGGGGAGCAAAGGCAGTTCAAAGTGGACAAGGTGACAGGGTGGGACACAAGGGTGAAAATCAGGAGTGTCTCATTTCCTGATGGGGGTCTTGGCAAGTGTCTCTGGCTGCTGTCTTGATCACAGGGAACATTTGCAGGGTGGTTCAGCTTCTGCAGGGGGAGAGGTACTGGTGGCCTGTGAGTCCTGTGGTGGGGCCTCCTGGCCACTAGCGGCAGCGGAGGTGGAAGGCTGTTCAGATGTCTGGCTAGTGGCAGGGGCCTGCTAGTGTGAGACTGCCTCCCTCATATTGTTGGCCATGTCTGCCAGCACCCCTGCTATGGAGATCAAGGTGTTGTTGATGTCCTTTCTGATCCCCTGGTACTGTCCCTCCTGCAGTGGCCTGTTCTCCTGCACATTGTCCAGAATCTGGCCCATTGTGACCTGGGAATGTTGATAGGCTCTCAGGATCTCGGTGAGTGCCTCCTGGAGTGTCGGTTCCCTGGGCCTGTCCTCCGCCCGGCACACAGCAGTCCTCCCAATATCCCTGTTGGCCTGTGCCTCTATCCCCTGAACCGTGTGCCCACTGCCTCTGACCCCAGGTCCCTGATTGTCTTTTGTGCGAGATGTGCCCTGGGGTCCCTGTAGAGGTAGACACACTGCTGATTGACGTGTCCTAGGGACAGAGGTATGGGTAACCTGGGTGGGTGCTGTGGAGGTGTTTCCTGATGGTGTGTGACTGGGCTTGGGGAACCGGCTGTCCAGTGGTCCCTGGTGGGCCAGGTAGGTCATCGAGATCCTGAAGACCAGAGTTGCTGTCATCACTGTGGGCCTCTTCAGTTGGGGTACTGGATAGTGCTGGCACCTCCTCTCCGCTGACACTGGATGGGGTACCTGTGGGGATATAAATGATGTGTTATGGTTTCTGTGTCTGACATATTGTACATCCGTGGCTTCCCTTCTATGGTTGGATTTGCCCTGCCAGCTTTCACTTGTGTATGTTAGTGTATGATGGGATAGTTAATTCTCTATGGTGTGCATGCTTTAGTGATGAGTGTCCATGCAGGGCTGTGAGGGGTGTCCATGCATTGGTACAGCATGCAGGGTTTAGCATTTGGATGAGTGGGTTTTGATGGTGGGGTGTGTGGGATGTAGTGGTGTGATGGGGTGAGGGTGAGGGTATGTGATGGCATGCAGGTAGAGGGGTGATAATAGTGGAGAGTTGACTTACAAGAGTCCAGTCCTCCTCCGACTCCGGCCAGGCCCTCAGGATGCAGTATTGCCAAGACTTGCTCCTCCCATGCTGTGAGTTGTGGGGGAGGAGATAGGGGTCCACCGCCAGTCCTCTGTATAGCGAGCTGGTGTCTTGCTTCAATGGAATGTACCTTCCCCCGTAGGTCATTCCACCTCTTCCTGATGTCATCCTTAGTTCTTTGGTGTTGTCCTACAGCGTTGACCCTGTCCACGATTCTCCGCCACAACTCAATCTTCCTGGATATTGATAGCTGCTGCACCTGTGCTCCAAATAGCTTTGGCTCTATCCTGAAAATTTCCTCCACCATGCCCCTTAGCTCCTCCTCTGTAAAACGGGGTGTCTTTGTGGTGCCATAAGTGTTGTGTGATGTGTGTTGGTGAGGGTGTGTTGGGTACTGTGTTGGGGTGTGTGATGTGTAGTGCGTGAGTGGTGTATAGGTGTGAATAGTGTGTGGCTCTAGTTGTGTCAGTGGTCTTGGTGTCTCTCTGCTGGCAATGGTTTGTAATCTTAAAGGGTTGTGGGTAATGTTTGTGTGTGTTTTATAGTGGTGTGGGAGTGGGTGTGGTGTGTTTATGGGTGTTATGTGTGTGTTGTTTGAATTGTCCAATGTGGTGTTGTTTTGTTTGTGTGTTTCCATTTTGAGCGTGGAGGCATGTCCCGCCAATGAATTACTGCTGTTGAATGTCCGCTGTGGTGATTCGTGGGTCACAATGTGGTGGGCATTGTTCTGTTGGCGTAACTGTGTGGGTTTTGATACTGCTACTTTATCACTGACCTTTGGGCTGGCAGATTTGTGTATGTGGTTGAATACTGACGGATTGGTGTATGTGTGTCATAATATGGTGAACTGATATCCGCCGCCGTGGCGCTAAGTTGGCGGCCGTCAGCATGGCGGTGAGTGGGATTTACCGCAGAGGTCATAATGAGGGCCTGTCTTGAGATGCGTTTTTTGCTGTGGAGAGATTAATGAGATCATGTAGCGCAATAAATGGGTTTATCCAGCTTTGAACCAGACTAACAGCTCTCGTAACAATATATTTGTATTTTTCAATTTGTGACTTAAGCAGGTCTGCGTGAGTAAGATCTGACCTGTTGTTACAAACCATTTCCTTTATCTGACCCAAAAAGGCACTTCTGTGTTCAGCTGTCATAATATATTTTCACAGCACCTTTCTGGGGTTGAACCTTTTCGTAACATCCGGAGTCTGTGTTTCTTTGTTGACCTTTACCTCTATAGCTTGATCGACCAGAATTCATCCAAACGGATTAACGTCTGACAGTTGAAATGAAAAGCATCCTTTGATGAAGTTGTGGTACATCTCTGGATATTTCACTGAAAGTAATGTCATTTCAACATAGTATACAGAAAGGTATTTAGCTTAGTTCATCCTATAATACACAAAACACCATGGGATCATAGGGTGTATGGTGGTAAGATGTAAATGCCAAATTTCTTCTCGAGCAACATGCAGCAGAGCCAGCAAGGCATTTTCAATAATATCCACATACAACATCCAAAATGTAGAGAGATTTCCATTGTCATGACGAAGATGTTCCAGGAATACATCCCTAGGCTCTTTTACTTTGGCAAAGGCAGCATTCTCCAAGAGGTCATTTAATTGCTACTGGCCTAGGTCTTTTGCAAAGTCATTAACATTCTCCATGAAGGAGTAGACTACATGAATGTTCTCTTCATAATTCTTCTCCACGCAGGGGATAAATTCCAGCCAACCCAGTCTCAACATAACTTCATACATGCACTTGTGTACTCGAACTGCACAATTTTACATACGACCTTCCAGTCCTGAAGAGATTAATCCTTCTGCTATCATGTCGGCTTCAATGCAAAGGATGCGACGGCCAGCATCTTGAAAGTGTTTTCCAAGTATATACATGACATTGCAAATGGTGTGAAAGGCGCCCTTGCAAAAAATGATTCTATTGTAGATTGCTTGGTGCTTCCACACGATCACAGATTTTTTTGCATGGAGAGTTTGATCCATGACCACTACAATTTTTGCCAACTGCACTGATTCACTTATCAGCTCTGACTGTTTCAGAATTTCAGAAACCATCGTCAACTTAATTGCAGGGGCATTAATGGTGGGCAAGTAACCAATGGAATCCTGTGGTACACTAACTAGGTCTCTAGTGCTGATGTTAACTCCTGTCCAACTTGGTATTGTCTGTGCGAGGCTCGCTTCTTGTCTTGTAACAACCCAGATTATCTTCTTATTTTGTGCAAGCTTCAGTTGGGCAACACTTCCCGGCATGACTTCAATACTTGTCATCAATGGCTGAGACTCCACTCGTTCACAAGAAACATACATGAACAATTCTTCTGCATTTGTGGTGGTCAACATTCTTTGCTTTTGCTTCTTAAACCTTGGGAGAGGAGCTTTAAAAGGTTGTGATCCATACACCTTGGGCTGCACAGCTATACCGTTGACTCAATGAGTTGTCCCCTTACCAGTAAGAGTCTCTTCCAGCCTATCAATGAATGTAGGCAGGAAGAACAATTTGCTCATTTAAGGAAGCAGCAAGTTTCTGAAGACACAAGGCGGTAACATTTTCTTCCAGTTGTGAGTATGAAATCCCACGGCCAAGACTGTTTAGATTGAGAATGATTTCAACATGGCCTGTCAGCATTATTAAGGAGTATGGGAGCAACAATTGCTTGGGGGGGTGTCTGCTGGCCATTTGTGACTACATATATAATGTCCTGACAGAATGATTGTATAAGCAAGGCAACCCTTTTGAACGGCTTAGTGTTTTCGGGATCTCCAGTCAGAAGTCCTAATAGGGACGTTTAAGGTAAACTGGCACAGTAAATTAATCTTTATCAACTTCTGATGGATGATATGGCCGTGGTGTTAATGTCAAGTTTGTTTTCATCATTTTCCTCATGTGCGATGATGTTTGATCAATGATCTTGATCATGTCTGTTGCCGTAACCTTTAAAACTGATAATTCTGTTTTCAAACTCTGATTTTCTCTTACAACGTCCTGTAGCATAACACTTTAAGGTTAGGTCAATAATTTTTCTTGGTTTTCTCGGAATATATGGAGGCTGTCACCGAACTCGGTGTCCAATTTTCTTCTAATATGCTTCTTGGTTGACTTGTCTATCCCCTGTATTCCTCTGCATGCCATGAGGGTTTCAAGCCCTTCAGTGTAAGTCATCATACATATTCATGCTTTTTACCTCTTTTTTAGGAATACTCAGAGTTCTAATGTATTCAAATAGTTCATCATATGCTTCATCTCTCATATTTTTGTAGTGATCATTGGTCTGAATGCTAGATACATGATCTTCCTGTTTTGCTTTAACTCTTGTAGAGTTCCTATAACAAGATACATGAAAATGGGCTGCTGCAGCCCCTATGTCCCTACAACAATCTGCTATCTTTGAATCACAATTAATGGATGCACACTTTCAAAGCCTTTTGTCAACTCTAAGTTCTGTGGCCTTGGTTAATTTCTCACACTTGGATGTTACCTTGTGGCATTTTATCTTTCCACACACCATACACTCTTCAGCATACACATTTGACTTTACTGATGTTCTTCTGTTTAAGCATTTACTCACTCATTCCAGCCTCATCACTGACACTTGCTTCAGCTTTTTGCTTAATAGACTGGAAATCTCTCTTCATAGAAAACAGGCTCCTGCATTTCCTGTTTTAAAATACTTGGGGAACCGTGTTGCTTTCACATTTTTAGCAAAGTTTGATAGTGGAATATCATTCCTTACTTGAGCTGACTCTAACAAAGTTTTCCATGATGAGTAGTCCTGCTGGCTTGTCATCATAGCTCTATGTTGGACATTTGACCATAAATGAATTATGCACTGGAGTTCAGAGGGACAGGATGTGCTTGTTTCAGTCTTCTTCATGATGCTACAGGGTCATTCACCACCAGCTCTGGAAAAATAAATTAAGTTAAAAATGTATACATTTTACTTGCAGTACTTAATATGATCAGCATTACTTTTTTAATTATTATCAATGTATATAATCATATTTACTGTAATTGCAATTTTTAATAATAAAATTCACAATAATAAAAATTATGAAAACATTTCCATTTATATCAAGGTATCTTGAGAGTGGAGTGGTAACTCACAAAAGACAAACAGTTATGACATGCTATCACATATTTCCATCTGTAGGTGTCCATACCATGCCAAGAAATCATATTAGAACCCATCCCTCTAAGTGGTACTGATAACATGGTTGGCTCTAGGTCTAACAGTTCCTTAGGGTTTGAGATAAAGTTTAATGAGATAACACTAACTATAAATGCTGAATTGCTATGGTCTTGTGTGCATAAATTCTGTACCTAATTATAACGTCCCTGTAACTTTTGTTTTGTTAATGAATTTTTAAGGTATTTTAAATTCAATTCCCTAACTATAATGTTCCTGTAACGTTTATTTTTTTCAATTAATTTCAATTTTATTAACACAGCAGGGGATTGGATACAGGTCTTGGCCTGTGGCCTAACCTACAGCCAATCCCCCTCCAGCAGCCCCCAAAATTGCCTCGGAGACCCCAACCCTAGGGTCTGACATTTTTTTAGGGAAGGGGAACAAGTTACCCCTCTGCCCAGGCCCGGGTATCCAGTCTCCCAGGGTCTGGCCTTATAAATGTGGAGGACGGCATGTACCCCCCCTGCCTGGGCTGATTTCTGGTTCTGGTCCCATCCCCCATGGCCTGGGCAGTAAATGCTGGGTACTGTGGAACCCACACAGGGCACCCACTACCTATTTAAAAGGAAGAGTGGGCACGCAGCCCCAATCCTCAGGCCAATATTAGCCCATGGGACCTCATCCCCTCGGGGCCCATCCAGTAAATAGTGCATGCTCTGTAGCCCACCCAGGACACACACTACATAATCCAAAAGGGGAGAGAAACATACAGCCCCCCTCGCTGGTCTAATATTGGTCTTGAGGATGCCATAACTCCGGGACCTGGCCACTTACAGGTGGATGCCCTTGAGCCCACCAGGGCACCCACTTCCTTTTAGATGGAAGCCATGAGGGAAGCCCCAATGCCGGTCATTGTTCCCACCTGCAGGGAGCAGCTAAACATGCACCCTGCGGGTGGGAGCAAATTTTTCATCTCTTTTCCTACCCAATACAGATTAAAAGTCCGATCTCAGTGGGCTGGAGCAATTTACATACTCCTGCCCACTGAGAGAGGACTTAGGGGCTTATTTACAAGCCTCTTTCGCCGTTGTTGCGTCACTTTTTAGATGGGAAATATTGAGGCACTGGAAGTGCAATGGGCTTATAAATAAGCTCCTTAGTGTTTGCTCCCATTGGCTGGAGCTTTAAAATTGCTCACACAAATTGAGAGCAAACACGCTATGTACCAGGGGTAGGCACCCTGGGACATAGCAAGAGCCCAGCCCTGGGGGTTATGGTCCCATGGACCATTATTGAATCTGGGAGGGGGGCTACACGGTATTCCTTTTAACAGAATTCCCTTGTTTGGCCCTGGGGAACCCATCCCTTAGGGTGACTCTTTTAAATAAAGGGGAGGAGGGCACGTGTGGCCCCCCTGGGCTGACTTTGGTCTTGGGGACCCAGCACTCTTTTTTGGAGGAGAGAGGCATGTGGCTCCCCTCCTCAGGACAATTTGGACCCCAAAGACACCATTCCCTGGGGCCATGTTTTCTTATGAGGGGAAGGGATTGTGTGTGCTCACGCAGGTTGGATATCAATGCTAGGGACCCCCATCACCTGGGACCCAGTGATATTTGCATGTAGAGGGGGCATGCGCTCCCGCAATCCGGCCCACCTTCAGCCCTGGGTAACCTATTCCCCAGGACAGAGGGAGGAATGCACCACCCCCCTTCCCAGGCCATTTTCAGTGCATGGGGACCCTTTCCCTTAGGGCAATTTAGCATGAAGGTGGGTCCCTGGTGACCACCCAAGGCACCCGGCAAGTCTCCATGGGGACCTCAAAGGCCCCTGTGGCCCCAGCCAACTCCCTTCATACAGTGGAAGGAGGCATTTCTTCCATCCTGCAGGGATCAGCTCCTAATGCTGCTACCTGCAGGACGGGAGCAATATTTTGATCTGTTTCTCTGCCAGCTTCAGTGTGGGCAGGGAACCAGGATAAAAACTCTGCCCCCAGCAGGCAGGAGTAATTTTGAAGCTCCCACACACTTGGAGCAAAGTGAGGGCCAGATTTACAAGGCTCTATTGCCACCGGAGCATCACTTTTAGTGATGCTCCGGTGGCGCTATGCACTGCGCTGTATTTACTTTCTAAATATGACCCCACCACACGCAGAATTTTGCACGGAAGGGGCGTACAAAAGGTGTTGCAATGGGCATGCCACAACAACACCCACTGCATTTTGACACTGCCCCAGATTTACAAGTTTTGGTAAACCAGAGGCAGCGCCAAACACCACCCCACATAGAAAGAGCAAAAGGCCACTGAAGATTGTTTATGTGCAGGAAGGTGTCCCTTCCTGTACAAAAACAATTTCCCCCGCAGCGCAGCCATCCTTGCACCATGGCACAAGGGTGGCTGCGTTGGCGCTCAGCAGCAATTTCAGCACAAGGGGCAACACAGGGGTGCACCATATGCTATTATAAAGAAATTGAAAATGACAGAGTGATGCACTGCCAAATGTAGCGCAGTGTCACACTCCATCATTTTCTCGTAAATCCGGGCCTTAGTGTTTGCTCCTGCTTGGCAGGAGTTTCGAAAATGCTCCCTCCAAGTGAGAGCAAATATGGGCAGAGAAACGTCTATATCACTGATGGTGGGCTCCACTGGACATAGCATCTGAGTTGGCTCTAGGGAATAGAATCCCCAGGAGCATTAATGGCTCAAGGAGAGCGGTTTCGTTGTCCACCTCCCTTAAAGTAATCGGTTCTGGGGGTGGGCTCCCTGGGGCCTTTAGAGGCTTGGAAAGGGGGACCATGCAGGCCTCCTTTCCTGTTTTGAAAATGTGTGACCCTGGGGGTGGTCTCCCCAGAACCTTTAGAGGCCAAGGCAGGGATGCTGCACAGCCCCCTCTCCATTTTACAAAATCTAACCCTTGGGATGAACTCCCCAGGCCCCTGGAGCCTCCGGGAGGGGTGTGAGTGGGCTCCCTCCCCTTCTATAATGATTTTGAGCCTTGGGGTGGGCTCCCTGGGACCTCAGATGTCTTTAGGAGGGGGGCTGTGCATCCCCCTACCCATGCTTAAAAAGGTTGGCCCCTGGGGTTGGCTTCCATGGTCTCTGCAGGCACAGGGAGGGGGGGGTGCGCAGATCCCCTCCTCCTGCAGAGTAGTTTCAACCCCGGGTGGGCCCCCTGGTGTCTCTGGTGGTTCAGGAAGGGGGGGCCACTTAGCCTCTCTCCCCTTTATAAAACAACTCAAGGGATGTGCTCCCCGGGGCATAAACCAATGAATGCAGCCCAGCCAAAAGTTTGTTTTTGTTTAACTTTAGAATCCTGCGAGTCTTATGGAATCACAGCATTTTTTGGCCCCAGGTGAGTCACTCTGGGCCCCCTCCCCTTGTCCCTTCCTGCACAAAAGCAATTTCCCCCGCAGCACAGCCATCCTTGCACCATGGCACAAGGGTGGCTGCGTTGGCCCTCAGCAGCAAATTCAGCACAAGCGGCAACACAGGGGTGCACCATATGTTATTATAAAGAAATTGAAAATGACAGAGCGATGCACTGCCAAATTTAGCGCAGTGTCGCGCTCCATCATGTTCTCCTAAATATGGGCCTTAGTGTTGTCTTGGCAGGAGTTTCTTTAGGAGGGGGGCTGTGCATCCCCCTACCCATGCTTAAAAAGTTTGGCCCTTGGGGTTGGATTCCAGGGTCTCTGCAGGCACAGGGAGAGGGGTTGCGCAGATCCCCTCCTCATACAGAGTAGTTTCAACCCCGGGTGGGCCCCCTGGTGTCTCTGGTGGTTCAGGGAGGGGGGGGCACTGAGCCTCTCTCCACTTTATAAATCCGCTCAAGGGATGTGCTCCCCAGGGCATAAACCAATGAAAACAGCCCAGCCAAAAGTTTGTTTTTGTTTAACCTTTGAATCCTGCGAGTCTCATGGAATCACAGCATTTTTTGGCTCCGGGTGAGTCACTCTGGGCCCCCTCCCAAATGAGGCCAAAGGCTTCAGGGTATTCCTACCCTGTTCGCTTGTATATTTCTTTTTTGTAACTTCAGAACAGGGGACTTTATCCCAGAGTCCTGTAATGGCTGCTAGCAACATTTTTCTCACAGAGTCTGACTCCCGCATGAGCAAGATGGCTCAAGGGAAATAAAGCTCCCTTGGCCAATCAGAATGCTCTATCCTTAAATTGGCAAGAGTCTCTTGAGACTCTCACGGACCCACCTACAAAAATATACAATTATTTTTTACCTTAAATTTTTAAAGAAACTACTGAGTGGATTGACATCTAATCACAAAAAGCGCAATCTCCGCACCAAGATCTAGCTTCCTGATAAATTTGGCATATTTCCTTTCAGCAGTTTTTGCTTTAGCCCATCTTAAAGAAGTCTATAGAAAGTGCATGGGGATTTTGCATGTTAGGACTCCCCTTTTTTGTCAGTCCTTGCTTGAAGGATCACCCTGAAACTTTCCAGGAAGAAGCTGAGGTGGATAAACTTTTTTTGAGGAAGTTTTGTGAAGATTTGTCAACTATTCATAAAAATTACTACCAATATAGAGCATATAATGCATCATCGATCCATTCACATTCAAAACACCTTCTATTGTAAAGGGAGGTTGACAGTCATGACTCCACCACTCCCGCGCTAGGTGGATTCCCTACAATATGCTTGTGTAAGTTTTGTATTACAACATGTAGGGTGTGACATAATAATGAATATTACATCTCCTTGTTGCAGCTGATGCTTTCTCTCCTTATCTTCATACCCCTTTCTGATGTCCTCCTACACAGCATCAACAGAGGTACAATAGTAAACACATACATACATGAGTCATCAGTGAGTGAAAATGTAGTATTCAAATATCATGCTTCAGGTATCTGGACCAACAATGGTGTTGGGGAGGGGTATACACTGGTGCTCCCTGAAGTACTATGGAAGAATATAGGGCTAGATTTACAAGGCCCTAGCCCCACAGGAACGTCACTTTCAGTGTAAATATGGTGCAGCTTTTCACTGCGCCATATTTACAAGGAGGAGTTAAGGCACTTTTTATGACTTAACACCTCCTTCTAAATATGGGCCCTTCTGACACAATTTTCTCCATCAGAGGGGCGTGCAATGGGTGTTGCTGTTGGTGTTCCACAAGAACAACCATTGCTTTTGACACTGCCCCAGATTGACAAGAATTTGTAAATCCGAGGCAGCGCCAACATTTAGGTGGTCATTCCAACCTTGGCGGTCGGTGTTAAACCAGCGGCCAAACCGCAAACAGGCTGGCGGGTAAAAAAATGGAATTCCGACCCTGGCGGAAACCGCCAACAGAGACCGCCACATTACCACACCGCCCGCCACGGAGGCACAAAAAAACAGCGCGGCGGTCACCGCCAACAGACAGGCAGGAGTCAATGTACCGCCCACCCTATCACAACACACCAATCCGCCACCTTTTCCGGGGCGGTAGCCCCGTCGATAAAAACCTGGCGGAAACAGAAATTTCTAACGGAAAACGCTCACCTCCATACACCCCACGAGGAATCTGGACAGCATGGAACCCGAACTTCACATCCTCCCAGCGATTGTCTTCCTGCTCCTCTACCAGGAGCACGAACGCCGGCGCAGAAGACAACGGTGAGTACTGCACCTACGACACAGAGAAGGGGGGAGGAGGAAATATTACGGGGACACACATACGCAACACACCCACCCCCACCCCCACCCTCACCCACTACAACACACACATCAATGCACAGTAATACATCAGGAAGAATGCAAAGACAAAAGGAAATGATTCTAAACATTGGAATATATTGTATTACTGGCATTATTATTATATATATATATATATATATATATATATATATATATCTACACATCAAAAACACTTATATACATATATGTACATATATGTAGAAGTCCGAGCATTGTAGCAGGCATTGTCCGTGGACCACTGGGCCCAAATCACATGGGCAAAGCCCACACAGGATACCTGACCCCAACGGAGAGAACACTGCAGGGGCATCAGATAGGAAAACTACAGGAACCTCAGGGGGAAGGGAAGGGGGGGCACCTCAGCCAGATGAGTGCACAACGCCAGATCCACGAGGGGCCTCCATGGCCACTGTTCCATCCTGGGGAGTGCAAAGCCACAGTCTCTCAAGTCTCTCCAGTGGGTGGGTTGCCCACTGTGCCATCCTGGGGAGTGCAAAGCCACAGTCTCTCAAGTGGATAACAGTGGGTGGTTTGCCCACTGTGCCATCCTGGGGAGTGCAAAGCCACAGTCTCTCAAGTGGATAACAGTGGGTGGGTTGCCCATTGTGCCATCCTGGGGAGTGCAAAGCCACAGTCTCTCAAGTCTCTCCAGTGGGGGGGTTGCCCACTGTGCCATCCTGGGGAGTGCAAAGCCACAGTCTCTCAAGTGGATAACAGTGGGTGGGTTGCCCACTGTGCCATCCTGGGGAGTGCAAAGCCACAGTCTCTCAAGTCTCTCCAGTGGGTGGGTTGCCCACTGTGCCATCCTGGGGAGTGCAAAGCCACAGTCTCTCAAGTGGATGCATGTCTCCACTGGTTCTGGAGGGGGACTAGTGCCCAAAGTGCTCGTGCAGCCCTGCCCGACACAGATGTGGGCCTGCCCCTGCGCTAATGGGCCAGCGGTGCTTCATACAGCGGTGCCCAGTGCAGCGGTGCTTGAGATGAAGGGCCCAGTTCAGCGGTGCTTGATACGGCGGTGCCCAGTGCAGCGGTGCTTGAGATGAAGGGCCCAGTTCAGCGGTGCTTGAGACGGCGGTGCCCTGTTCAGCGGTGCTTGAGATGAAGGGCCCAGTTCAGCGGTGCTTGAGATGAAGGGCCCAGTTCAGCGGTGCTTGAGAAGTCGGTGCCCAGTTCAGCAGTGCTTGAGATGAAGGGCCCAGTTCAGCGGTGCTTGAGACGGCGGTGCCCAGTTCAGCGGTGCTTGAGATGAAGGGCCCAGTGCAGCAGTGCTTGAGATGAAGGGCCCAGTTCAGCGGTGCTTGAGACGGCGGTGCCCAGTTCAGCAGTGCTTGAGACGGCGGTGCCCAGTTCAGCGGTGCTTGATACGCCGGTGCCCAGTGCAGCGGTGCTTGAGATGAAGGGCCCAGTTCAGCAGTGCTTGAGACGGCGGTGCCCAGTGCAGCGGTGCTTGAGATGAAGGGCCCAGTGCAGCGGTGCTTGAGATGAAGGGCCCAGTTCAGCGGTGCTTGAGACGGCGGTGCCCAGTTCAGCGGTGCTTGATACAGCGGTGCCCAGTGCAGCGGTGCTTGAGATGAAGGGCCCAGTGCAGCGGTGCTTGAGATGAAGGGCCCAGTCCAGCGTGCTTGAGACGGCGGTGCCCAGTTCAGCGGTGCTTGATACGGCGGTGCCCAGTGCAGCGGTGCTTGAGATGAAGGGCCCAGTGCAGCGGTGCTTGAGACGGCGGTGCCCTGTTCAGCGGTGCTTGAGATGAAGGGCCCAGTTCAGCGGTGCTTGAGATGAAGGGCCCAGTTCAGCGGTGCTTGAGACGGCGGAGCTCAGTTCAGCGGTGCTTGATACGGCGGTGCCCAGTGCAGCGGTGCTTGAGATGAAGGGCCCAGTTCAGCAGTGCTTGAGACGGCGGTGCCCTGTTCAGCGGTGCTTGAGATGAAGGGCCCAGTTCAGCTGTGCTTGAGATTAAGGGCCCAGTTCAGCGGTGCTTGAGACGGCGGTGCCCAGTTCAGCGGTGCTTGAGATGAAGGGCCCAGTTCAGCGGTGCTTGGGATGAAGGGCCCAGTGCAGTGGTGCTTGAGATGAAGGGCCCAGTTCAGCGGTGCTTGAGACGGCGGTGCCCAGTTCAGCGGTGCTTGAGACGGCGGTGCCCAGTTCAGCGGTGCTTGATACGGCGGTGCCCAGTGCAGCGGTGCTTGAGATGAAGGGCCCAGTTCAGCGGTGCTTGAGACGGCGGTGCCCAGTTCAGCGGTGCTTGATACGGCGGTGCCCAGTGCAGCGGTGCTTGAGATGAAGGGCCCAGTGCAGCGATGCTTGAGATGAAGGGCCCAGTTCAGCGGTGCTTGAGACGGCGGTGCCCAGTTCAGCGGTGCTTGATACGGTGGTGCCCAGTGCAGCAGTGCTTGAGATGAAGGGCCCAGTGCAGCGGTGCTTGAGACGGTGGTGCCCTGTTCAGCGGTGCTTGAGATGAAGGGACAAGTTCAGCGGGGCTTGAGATGAAGGGCCCAGTTCAGTGGTGCTTGAGATGAAGGGCCCAGTGCAGCGGTGCTTGAGACGGTGGTGCCCTGTTCAGCAGTGCTTGAGATGAAGGGCCCAGTTCAGCGGTGCTTGAGACTGCGGTGCCCAGTTCAGCGGTGCTTGAGATGAAGGGCCCAGTGCAGCGGTGCTTGAGACGGTGGTGCCCTGTTCAGCAGTGCTTGAGATGAAGGGCCCAGTTCAGCGGTGCTTGAGACGGCGGTGCCCAGTTCAGCGGTGCTTGAGATGAAGGGCCCAGTGCAGCGGTGCTTGAGATGAAGGGCCCAGTTCAGCGGTGCTTGAGATGAAGGGCCCAGTTCAGCGGTGCTTGAGACGGCGGTGACCAGTTCAGCGGTGCTTGAGATGAAGGGCCCAGTTCAGCGGTGCTTGAGACGGCGGTGCCCAATTCAGCGGTGCTTGAGATGAAGGGCCCAGTGCAGCGGTGCTTGAGATGAAGGGCCCAGTTCAGCGGTGCTTGAGACGGCGGTGCCCAGTTCAGCTGTGCTTGAGACGGCGGTGCCCAGTTCAGCGGTGCTTGATACGGCGGTGCCCAGTGCAGCGGTGCTTGAGATGAAGGGCCCAGTGCAGCGGTGCTTGAGATGAAGGGCCCAGTTCAGCGGTGCTTGAGATGGCGGTGCCCATTTCAGTGGTGCTTGAGACGGCGGTGCCCAGTTCAGCGGTGCTTGAGACGGCGGTGCCCTGTTCAGCGGTGCTTGAGATGAAGGGCCCAGTTCAGCGGTGCTTGAGATGAAGGGCCCAGTTCAGCGGTGCTTGAGACGGCGGTGCCCAGTCCAGCGGTGCTTGAGACGGCGGTGCCCAGTGCAGCGGTGCTTGAGATGAAGGGCCCAGTGCAGCGGTGCTTGAGATGAAGGGCCCAGTTCAGTGGTGCTTGAGACGGCGGTGCCCAGTTCAGCGGTGCTTGAGACGGCGGTGCCCTGTTCAGCGGTGCTTGAGATGAAGGGCCCAGTTCAGCGGTGCTTGAGATGAAGGGCCCAGTTCAGCGGTGCTTGAGATGACGGGCCCAGTTCAGCCGTGCTTGAGACGGCGCTGCCCAGTTCAGCGGTGTTTGAGATGAAGGGCCCAGTTCAGCGGTGCTTGAGACGGCGGTGCCCTGTTCAGCGGTGCTTGAGACGGCGGTGCCCAGTTCAGCGGTGCTTGAGACGGCGGTGCCCTGTTCAGCGCTGCTTGAGATGAAGGGCCCAGTTCAGCGGTGCTTGAGATGAAGGTCCCAGTTCAGCGGATCAGGCCATGGCGTGCAGGTCATTTGCCACCTGTCCTGTGGCTGGCGGGGCCTTCCTGCCCATCTGTCAGGTGGCTGGCGGGGCCTTCCTGGTCTGTAGTACCGGGCCTGTTGGTGTCCTCCTGCCCACCTGGGATGGGGCTGGTGGGGCCCTCCTGGCCAGCTGGGATGGGGCTAGCGGGGCCCTCCTGGCCAGCTGGGCTGATGGCGCTCTCCTCGGGCGTGCTGCCCTTCCCAGCCTTCCCTGTTCGCCTGTGGCCCTTCCCCACCTTGGGCGGTGTGCCACCTGTCTCCACACTTCGTGTCGGAGCCATGGTAGGGATTTTAGTGCCTGGTGTTTTCACCCTCTCGCGCCGGCCGCTGACTATCTTCGGGTGTTTCTCCGGGGTGGGCGGCCCGTGCCTTGGCTACGTACTGAACTGGCTGCCCTTGAGGGTGTGGGACTCCACAGTCCATGGCAGACTGTCATCACAGGGCCCGGTTTTGTGGTGGCTGAGGTGCTGACTGGAGTCCTATGAGATGGACGGTGGGGGAGGTGTTGTAGGAAAGAGGTTAAGTTTGGATAGGAATAGCAATTTAGGACCAGTGGGATGGGTAGGTGTAGTGGGTATGGGAGTGGAGGAAGAGGTTGTGGTTGTAGGAGTCTTAAGTCTGGTGTCTTTGGGTGCAGGTGCTTGGGCTGGAGGCTGTCGTGAGGTGGATGGCTGTTGGGTGGGTGGCTGCCTGCGTTTGTGTATCTTGGAAGAGGGGGTCACAGACACACTGGGAGAGGACACAGGGGATGTGTAAATGGTAGTGGGGGTGGTGACTGCACGTGTGCGGGGGTTCTGGTGTGTGTGCTGGTGATGGACGTAGTGGCTGAAGATGTTGTGCATGCAGGTGTGAGTGGAGACGTGACAGGGATGGAGGAGGGAGAAGAGGAGGAGGGGGACACAGTGGAGGCAGTGGGTGTTGGTATGTCTGTATGTGGATGTTGCTTGTGTGAATGCTTGTGTGATGTGTGGTGCTTATGTCTGGATGAGCTTCCCTTGGGTGTTGAGGTGTGTGCAGGCTGGTCTGATGGTGTGTCTGGGATAGGCAGATGTACAGGTGATAGGGTATGGGTGGAGGAAGTTGGAGGGGGGAGGCTAGAGACAGGGACAATTGCTGCCATCAGTGCTGAGGCCAGAGTGTTGAACAATCGCTGAAGGGCAGCCTGACCAGAATGAATGCCCTCCAGGTATGCATTACTCTGGTGCACCTCTCTTTCGACACCCTGGATGGCATTCAAAATGGTAGACTGCCCAACAGTGAGCGTCCTCAGGAGGTCAATGATCTCCTCACTGAGGGCAGCAGGGGTGACTGGGGCAGGGCCTGAGGTGCCTGGGGCGAAGGAGATGCCCACCTTCCTGGGTGAGCGGGCACGGGGCAAACGCTGAGGGGCTGCTGGGAGGGCGGTGCTGGTGCGCTGGGTGGCAGCTGTACCTGTTGTTGCGGGGGGTACGGATGTTGCCGCCACCACAAGGGAGCTCCCTTCAGAGGACGAGTCCGTGTCACTTATGTCTGCCCGAGTCCCCGCTGTGGAGCTCCCCTCGCCCTCCGTCCCACTGGTGTATTCTGAATCCGTTGCATGGCCCTCCAGGGCCATGTGGGATGCAGCTCCCTCGTGCTCCGATGCCACTTCTCCTCCGCCTGATGATGCTAATGCACACATGAACAGGAAGACCACAAAAAAGGGCGGGGGGAGAAAATAAAGACATGTTGAGTGCATGCATTGGCGACACCGTTGGCGGACAGGACAGACACAGAAGCCCCCTGCACTACGCTGCGCATTTGGGGTCCACTACTCAATCCGTGTGACATGGGCTACAAGCCTATGGACGACATCTGCACACATAGATGACACAGGGCCATGACTAGCTGTACTTGGCACCCTACAGAGGTGGGGGGCGGGGGCACATGGCCATGCCTTACAGAGGGGCCTAGCCTACAGAAATCGCCCTGGCCTAGGGCTACCCACAGCCCTCCTCCCCCACCCAGACCCCTCCACTGCACGCAAAGTCACCAGAATTAGAGTGTACTCACCCCCTTGTGTCTGCTGTGATGTCCTCACACGCCCATCCAAATCGGGGTAGGCCACCGCCAGGATCCGGGACATCAGGGGGGTCAAAGTCCGACTGGCACCCCTCCCACATTGGGAGGCCATCCCCAGCTGAGCCTCCTCCGTCTTCCTGCTCCAGCGTCGGATGTCCTCCCATCTCTTCCGGCAGTGGGTGCCCCGTCTCTGGTGGACCCCCAGGGCCCGGACGTCCTTGGCGATAGCACGCCAAATGTCGATCTTCTGGTGGGCGCTGACCTATGTGAAATGTACAGGGGGAGAAAAAGAGTCATCACCTTCTGCACCCTCAATGTGAGTGGCCCCCCATCCCTACCCTTGCCATGTGGCACATCCTGTCATCCGTTGTTTGATGCATGCCTCATTCGCTCCCCTCCCCACCATCTTTCATCCACCCGACTCAACACAGCCATTGCCCCCAAAGCATGGTCCCAGTGTACTTACCTGTTGGTCTGGAGGACCGTAGAGTAGAGCATACTGGGGGAGGACCCCATCCACGAGTTTCTTCAATTCCTGAGCAGTGAAGGCAGGGACCCTTTCCCCAGTCGCATGAGCCATTGTTTCTTCCAGACCGAGGTCACAGCAGCACTTGCAGTGTAGGTCCTCTCCTGTCGAAGATCAGGTATCGAGTGATTAAGCAGATAGAAAATGGCGGTCACGCCCGCGGCGGTGTGTACCGCGGCGGTGCGTACCGCGACCGCCGGCGCACATCGTCATTGGCTCCTGAGACCCATAGGGTTCAATGTTAACCAATGCTGTTTTGCGCCGCGGTCTTCGACCGCCTACCGCCACGGTGTGCCACGCCAGCGCATTTACCTCACATCCCATTGTCACACTTCACAGGTCAGGCAGCCGCCATTTCAAGGGCCCACATGGCTTACTTTTAACTGCGTCACACATACCTAGGCCTTGCATCAACACTCATACAAACCATTCAATGCATTGGGAATCGTGTTATGTGCAAGCTGTGGTTACGTACCTGTGGGTTGATTTACTCTGTGCTCGCTGTTGTCCTTCATAGGCACCGTCCGCTGGGACATGCGAGGAGATGGAGGAATCTTCCCTTGTACAGATCGCTGGTAGACCTGTCGACAATGGAGGAAAGACATGTCATACTGACATACAGGCTTGACCGAGCAACTATTCATGAACTGTGTGCCCAGCTGGAGCCAGACCTGATGTCACCCATCCGCCAACCCACAGGGATCCCACCTCTAGTGCAGGTGCTGTCAGTACTCCATTTCTTTGCAAGTGGGTCATTTCAAACTACAGTGGTCATATCATCAGGGATGTCTCAGCCTATATTTTCCAAGGTGTTGTCCAGAGTGTTGTCTGCCCTTCTGAAACACATGCGGAGCTACATTGTTTTCCCTGAGGTGGGGGATTTGCCTACAGTGAAAGGTGATTTCTATGCCCTTGGACATATCCCCAACATCATAGGTGCCATTGATGGGACCCATGTGGCTTTAGTACCCCCCCCACAGGAGTGAACAAGTGTACAGAAACAGAAAGAGTTATCATTCGATGAATGTACAGATGGTGTGTTTGGCAGACCAGTACATCTCCCATGTTAATGCTAAGTTCCCTGGCATGATGCGTACATCATGCGGAATAGCAGCATCCCTTACGTGATGGGTCAACTCCAGAGGCACCGGGTGTGGCTATTAGGTGACTCTGGTTACCCCAACCTGTCATGGCTACTGACCCCAGTGAGGAATCCCCGGACCAGGGCAGAGGAACGATACAATGAGGCCCATGGGCGAACTAGGAGGGTGATCAAGCGGACCTTCGGCCTCCTGAAGGCCAGGTTCAGGTGCCTCCATATGACAGGTGGATCCCTATTTTACTCACCAAAGAAGGTGTGCCAGATCATCGTGGCCTGCTGTATGCTTCACAACCTGGCTTTGCGATGCCAGGTGCCTTTTCTGCAGGAGGATGGTCCAGATGGTGGTGTTGCAGCAGCTGTGGAGCCTGTGGAGAGTGAAGACGAGGAAGCCAAAGAGGACGACATAGACAACAGGAACACAGTAATACAGCAGTATTTTCAATGACACACAGGTAAGATTACAACCCGGCATATTACATATACTTAACCCCTACTACCTCTCTACTGTCTGACCTTTTCCCCCAGTGTATGGTAACTGAGTTGTAACTTTCCCTTCCAATTTCAGAGATGTGGGCCATACTGCGTGACATCTGCTTTGTTTCCCCATGGACTACAGCTGTGTGACAGTGGTATGTTGGCATCACAATGTAAATATGCATTTTGGCACCGTAATGTCTAATACATTAGTACAAAATCACAGCCAGACTCCTGATTGTTTTGTGCAATAACTGTGTTTATTTCAGTGCTCTATATTGGTGGGTGATTGCAAATTGGTGAGGGGTGATGGTGAAGGATTGTCCATGGCAGAGTCCAGACTATTAGTATCACAGGTGCATTGTCCAAATGCCTGTGGAAAGTGGAGCATGGGCAGTATAAGAATGGACAGGGTGTCAATGTGGGACAGTGGGATGACAATCAGGGAGGTATCCTTTCCTGGCGGGGGTCTTGGCATCTTACTCTGTCTTCTTCCTGGATCTCAGGGCCCGCTTGCGGGGTGGTTCTCCTTCGGCAGGGAGTGGGGTGCTGGTGGCCTGTTGGTCCTGTGGCGGAGCCTCCTGTCCACTAGCGCCGGCAGAGGTGGTAGGCAGTTCTTGGTCCATGCTAGTGTCAGGGGCCCTTTGTCCTGCCACAGTGTCCCGCAATGTGGTGACTACCTGATTCAGAGCCCCTACAATGGTGCCCATGGCGGAACTGATGTTTCGTAGTTCCTCCCTGAACCCCAAATACTGTTCCTCCTGCAGAAGCTGGATCTCCTGAAACCTGGCCAGGACCGTCGCCATCGTCTCCTGGGAGTGGTGGTAGGCTCCCATGATGTTGGAGAGGGCCTCGTGGAGAGTGGGTTCCCTGGGCCTGTCCCCCCCCTGTCGCACAGCAGTCCTCCCAGTTTCCCTGGGCCTCTGTCCCCTGGACCGTGTGCCCACTACCACTGCCCCCAGGTCCCTGTTGTTGTTGGGGTGGTGGGTTAACCTGGGTGCCCTGTAGTGGTGGACACACTGCTGATTGACGTGCCCTGGGGACAGAGAGATGGGCCCGCTGGGTGGGTGCTGTGCTGGTGTTCCCAGAGGGGGGAAGGTCTGCTATGGGCTGTGGCTGTGTGAGGGGAACCGACTGTCACGAGGTCCCCGATGGGCCGGGCTGGTCATCTAGATCCAGGTCGACAGAGGTGCTGTCCTCACTGTGGGCCTCTTCTGGGGGTGGAGTGGACATTTGTGGACCCTCCTGCGCGGTGACGTGGCGTTCGGGTCCTGCAGGGGTATAAAAGTATGGTTATTGCATTTGTGTGTGCCATAGCGTGTAATGGGTGGGTGCCCTTGTACCCCAGTGCTGGCATTCCCGTGTGGGGGCTTTAGTGACAGTGATTTGGTGGGGGATGGGTATGTGCAGTGGGCATGCTTTGGTGATGGGTGTCCATGCTTTTTGGTCGCATGCAGGGATTGGTGTTGGGATGGGTGGGCTGTGATGGTGAGACATTTGCAAGGAGCAGGATGTGATGGGGTGAGGGTGGGGGTATGAGTTGGTATGCTGGTGGGGTGGGGGAGATGAAGTAGTGATGATTTGACTTACCAGAGTCCATTCCTCCCCCTACTCCTGCGAGGCCCTCAGGATGCAGGATCGCCAAGACTTGCTCCTCCCATGTTGTAAATTCTGGGGGAGGAGGTGGGGGTCCGCCGCCAGTCCGCTGCACCGCGATGTTGTGCCTGGATACCATTGAACGCACCTTCCCCCGTAGGTCGTTCCACCGCTTCCTGATGTCATCCCTATTTCTTGGGTGCTGTCCCACAGCGTTGACCCTATCGACTATTCTGCTCCATAGCTCCATCTTCCTGGCAATGGTGGTGTGCTGCACCTGTGTCTCGAAGAGCTGTGGCTCTACCTGTACAATTTCCTCCACCATGACCCTGAGTTCATCCTCGAAGAACCTGGGGTGTCTTTGCGGTGCCATGGGGTGGTGTGGATGATGTGTGGGGTGGATTGTGTGGTGATGTGTATTGGTGTGTTGTGTGAAGTGCGCGGAAATATTGCTGGGTGAAAGTAAAATGCGCGTCTGGGTGCTCAGTTCTTTTTTTCTCAGTGCGTGGTCCCGATTCTGTAGCAGTAGGGATTTGTGGGTGATGTGGGTGTGTGTTTTATATTGTGTTGGGTGTGTGGGAGTGGTGTGTGTATGTGTATCAGGTGTGTGTATTTGTAATTGTCCAATGTGGCTGTGTTTTGTAAGTGTGTGTGTATATTGAGCGCGGCGGTGTGTACCGCCAATGGAATACCGCAGTTGAAAGACCGCCGCGTGGATTCATGTGTCGTGATAGTGTGGGCGTATTGCTGTTGGCGTGACGGTGGAGGTTTGGTCATCGCCAGTTTCTCGCTGCCCTTTGGTGTGGCGGACTTTTGTGGATGTCTGTATTTTGACGGTTTGCCTGTTGTGGGTCAGAATGACTGTGGCGGTTTACCGCGGCCGCAGCGGTATGTTGGCGGTCTTCTGACAGCGGTAAGCGGCTTTTACCGCCAAGGTTGGAATGTCCCCCTTAATGCCATTCCAGGGGTGGCGTTAGTATGGCACAACGAGGAGGAATACTTTTATTTCCCCTTATATTTTGCTCCTTGCTTCTTTTCATTCAGCAGCACACAAAGAAAGGGCAAAAGGCCATGAATGATTGTGTATGTGCAGGAAGGTGTCCCTTCCTGCACATAAACAATCATTCATTCATGACACTTTGGTACTTCTATGTGTGCTGTATTTTGCCACACACCTAGATGTGCCAAACTGCCATTGTAGATTGTTTATGTGCAGGAAGAAACACCTTTCTACACATAAACAATATATCCCCGCAACGCAAACATCCTTGCAGCTTAATTAAACGCCGGCACAGGGGGAAACGCAGGGGTACACCTTATTCCCGTAAATACTGCACATCCCTGCTTTTCAAAAGTGGCGCAGTGCTACTGTTTTGGGCATAGCATTGTGCTGCGCCACTTGGTTGTAAATTGAGGACATAATACCCTGCATTTGGCAACATTTCCATGCGACGGGGATAATATGTATAGCTTACCACTAAACTACTGCATCATCCAGGTTCCTGCAGTGCATACAGAGGTCAAGATCTGCAGATATGTGGCCAATTAGCTGACTAATTTTTCACCTTAAATGCTAGTTTGGTAGACAGGTCATGTGATGGCTGAGAGAAAACAATATAGAGTGTGAGAGAGAAGAGGGTCCCTTTATAAAACTGTCAATAACAGATTTTTGTATCATCCACTCCTATGACATAACTTGCAATGCTGCGTCGGCCTAAGATTCTGCAATAAGTCTGTTGCCACGAAAAGGTGGCATTGTTGTCCGCAATGTTGCTACAGATGTGGAAGGAACAGGGAAATCACTTCAAAAAGAGTGAAGTGCCACCTTCTGTTCTGGGCAACATTTGCTCCTTTCACTAAGCTGCTCAAGGGTGTTATAGGGATGAAAAAAGCCTCCTAAGATAGAGAGCCTGATTTAAATTTTAGCTTATGGGTTACCCTACCACAAACGTGACTGTACCCCTGTCTGCCTGATTAATAGTGCCATAACATACAATACGCTTATCAAAAGGCAGACAGGACGTCCGTCACATCTGTGATGGAATAACCCATCCACCAAAATTCACAGTCAGCTCTATGCCTCTCATAGTTCCCTAGTGATCTGTACCTTTGTGTACACAGGTGACTCCAGCTACCCCAACCTTCCCTGGCTCCTGACATCAGTGAAGTACCCTACAACAGATGGGGAGGACAGTTACAATGAGGCTCATGACCGAACGAGGTGTGTAATCGAGAGGACATTTGGGCTACTGAAAGCAAGATTTAGATGCCTACATGTGTCCGGTAGTGCCCTACAGTACAGACCACAGAAAGTCTGCCAAATCATTGTAGAATATTGCATGGTTTGCACTCTTTGCCAGAGAAGACACATGCAACTGTTGGACTTTAGAACTGATGTGGAGGCAGATGAGGAGGGTGCAGCTGACTCTAGGACTGAGTTGATTTGACAGTACTTCCAGTGAATGCCAGGTATGTGTGGTCTAAAGTTAATGGAACCTCTAACCCTGTCTGCCTAGTGACATTGTCCCTCCTTGTGTTTTGCTTTGAGTGCACTACATCCATGCATCTGTGTTATACATTTTGTTGGGATGCTGAGTTACCATCAGGGGAGGTGTAACTGCCAAAGCCATGTGGAACTTGATGTTGGGATGGCATGACTTCGGCATAGGGTTCCCCATGTTGCCTGGTTTCAGGACTGGAGTTTGGATGTCAATGGTCTGGCCTAATCTTATCACATAACAGTCCAGCTACCCACACACACTGTTCCCAAAGCTGATGTTTGGTATTTGCTGTTTTAGACATTGCAAGATAGGTTTTTGTTGAAGATGTTAGCTATGAGGAATTGTTCTTTTATTCTGCATGTGCGTGATCTACAGATCTACCTTGTAGCTATGTGGTGACCTCCCCACTGCAACATGATTCCTGTGGCTTGCATTATGTCCTGAATATATATTGGATGGGCAACATTGGAGACATCTTTGAAGCTTTACCCTGTCTTGATCTGTCTTCATGTCAGATGTGTGGTTCCACTCTGCTTTCTGACATGACTGTTGGCACCCTTGCCATAGGATTACCGTACAGGAAGGATGTCTTAACACACCTGCTGGACATTCCTGCTACATCTGTCCATCTGTCATACTTATTGACACCTATATGTGTATTTCAATTCATATCTATCACATTAAATGGTACTGGTGACAATGATGAAACGTAAGTCTTTACTGTGCTGAAATGTGTTTATTGTGATTCAAAGTGCATTTGCTGAGGAGTGGGGTAATTGGGTTTGAAAGCATCCGAGTAGGTGGCCCAGCTGTTGGTTTCACAGGTCCATTTCTCAAGATATGCTCCCAGGACTCTGGAGATGGCCTTCTGGCCAGTCGTGTCCCGTTGGTGCCTCATCCCTTGACCAACTGTTGCCCTCCCACTGCACCTTGCCCCCTGTGTATATAACCCTGGCAAAGTGTGCCCATTCCCACTGAAACCATGGCCTTCATCATCTTTGATATTAGGAGTCGACTCAGGTCCCTGTACTGTGTTGCACACTATAGATTGATCTGTCCTTGAGACACAGGTTTGGGGAGGACGGGTTTCCTGTGTTGAAGTAGCCACAGAGGTGGGGGACTCAGATGTGGGCAGGGTGACGCTGGTGTTGGTGGACTGACCAATCATCCTGGATAGGCCAGGTGAGGTGTCCCTTTTCAGACATCCAGAGTTGTAGTCCTCAAGTGGGCCTACTTCCAGGGGCTGACTGTCCCCTGGCATTCTCCGCTGGGGGGCATTAGTAGGGATACCTGTGGATGGAGAGGAAGTGTGTTACATTGTTGAAATGTACTTGTTCACATGGTTGTTTGCAATCATAGCCTTGACATGCTTTCCAGTGATGGCAATGACAGCTGCTTGACCACTGGCAATATTTAAGGGCTGATAGATAGTGATGTATTATGCTTGTAGTATAGAAAGTTGTGGTCCTCAATGCTGTCATTGCCATGTACTAGTGAGCAGTCCAGGTATCCTGTAGGTGAAGCGGGTGACATGGTTATACGTGCAGTTGTCCTTATGTGGAGTGGAATTAGCAGTTATACAAGGGTGAGGAGTCATGCCTTGTGGTAGTTGTAGTACTTGTTACAGTGGGAGATATCCATGTACTTGGTGGGCCTGTGTTGGATTAGTGGTAGTGGGGAAGTGTGGCATGCAAGGGACGCTATTGGGTTCAGGGTGTATTGGTGCACGTAAGGGTGCTGTGAGGGGGTGTAAGGGTGGTGGGGGTACATGCTGTACAGGAGTACATGGTGCCCGTGGAGTGTTATTGACTCACCAGAGTCCAGTCCTCCTGGATGGCCAAGACCTTCTCCTTCCACGCTGATAACTGTGGAGGAGGAGGTGGGGGTCCACGCCAGTCTTGTTGATGGCCAAGTGGTGTCTTGCCGCCATGGACCAGACCTTCCCCCATAGGTCGTTCCACCTCTTCCTGTTGTCCTCCCTTGTGTGTGGATGGTTTCCCACTAAGTTCACCCTGTCGACGATCCTCTGCCATAACGATGTTTCTCTGGCTATGGATGTATGCTGGACCCGTGCTCCAAGCAGTTGTAGCTCTACGCTGACAATTTCATCTACCATGACCCTCAACTCCTCATCTGTGAACGTGGGTGTTTCTGTGGTGACATGGTGGATGTGTTGTGTGTGGTGGGGTGTTTAATGTTCAGGGGTGTGGGATGTGCTGTTTGGTGAGGTGGGGGTGTGTGGTTCGATGTGCTTGTGGTACGTGGTGGTTGTCTACAGTGGTGACGTGTTTGTTGTGTGCAGGGGTACAGTTGTATATTGTGTGCTGCGTGTTAGGTGTGGTGGTGCATATGGTATCCAGCTGCAGTGTCTTCTATTTGTGCGTTCTTCCCTTTCTCTGTGAAAAATCCAGGATTCAAGGGGTTGTGGATATGTGTGGGGGTGTGTTTTATAGTGCAGTGATCAGGTATGTGTGGTGTGTGTATGTGTGTCAGGTGTGGGGTATTCGTACTGTCCTATGTGGTGTTGGGTTCTGGTGGAGTTGAGTTCTTGACCGCAGTGGTTTGGACCACCAATGGATTACTACCATGCAAAGATTGCTATGCTGATTTGTGGGTTGTAATTTGGAGGGCGGGAAGTGGCCGGTGTGGCACTGCTGGTGGTGGATCTGCCTCTCTCCTGCCCTTGGCCAGGCCGACGGTGTTGGATTTTTGCCTGATTTTGGCCGGTCTGCAGTTCGTGACTCTTAAGACCGCCAACACTGGCGGTCTTTTGGCACACGCACAGGTGGCAGTCTTCTGCTAAGACTGCCAAAGTCATAATGAGCACCTAAATCAGGCACACAGATTCTACAGATTGTGTCTGAACGGACTGGACAGAAATGAGTAAAAATCTCCAATATGCGCCATCGTATCATGGTGTCAATTGAGTTATGAGATCTATTTGCACATCGCTGTTTGGATGGCGAGTTTAAAATTGGATGCAATATTTTGGAGCCACAGAAGTATTTGTAAAATGCCCGAAAGGCTGTTTTCCATCATATAAGCACCTGATCCTGGACTTTCACTCCATGTGTTGATTTGGGGTATTTTACATGTATAAATCGACTGCTCTGTTTTCTGCTTTGTTCTGCGTCAGTGAAAAAATGCATAGGCTCCTAGGTTTTCAAATAGAAAATGTTTTTTTCTGGTTCCCATTGGATCATTGTAGTAATGTTTTCTGAAAGATTAAGGCTGCATTGTGTGTGCCTCCTAGAAAGTAATAGTCCATTTAATTCAAATTATCCCATTTACTCCTTCTTCCCCTCCACTCTAAAATGCATGTTAGTTTTTTCAGGTGAAAGCTCTGCATATAGTTTTTTTCAGACTATGTCACACATACTCAAATGATGCTGGGAGTTCTTACATAAAGTGTAAGACAGCTTAAAAAGGGACCCGGCAAAAGGACAAAGGGCATATTTCTACTCTGTTTGTGCCGTATTTGCGTCATCTTTTTTATGCAAATCCAGCACAAACTTAACTCCATATTTATATTTTGACGCTAGACATGTCTAGCGTGCAAAATTTTGTAGTTAAAGTCATTTTTTGCCTGCGGAAAACTACCTTGTGTCAATGACATGCAAGGTAGGCGTTCCCGGGCACAAAATGATTCAAAGGTCCTATCGCCTTATTTCTTCTTCTGTGCAAAAATCACACACGGGAGGAGGGCCTTAAATAATGGTGCTAAGCCTGCTTAGCACCATTATTTAACGCCTGGGTCAGGGCAGGTGTTAGGGGACCTGTGGGCCTTTTTCCATGGTCAGAGACCATGGAAACAGCCCACAGTTTCCCTTCCCTGCCCCCAGGGACATCCCCACACACCCGCACCCACACCTGGAGGACACGTGAGGATGGGGTGACCCATCCCAGGTAAGTCCAGGTAAGTATTTTTTTTTTTGCAAAGTGCCACAGGGGGGCCTAACTTGGACCCCCCTACGTGGCACTGTGCCCAATGGCTACGCTCAGGGGACTTTAGTCCCCTGGGCATGGCCATTGGGCTGGGGGGCATGACTTCTGTTTTTACTTAGACAGGAGTCATGTGCATGGGGGTTGTGTGTGGAAATAAAGACGCTAATCAGGTTAGAGTAATTTTTTTAACTCTAACCTGACTAGCGCCATTCTTTCACGCCCAACCTCCAGTTTCCCCTACGCCTCCCCCACCCAGTTAGCTTCAATAATGTTGATGCTATCTGGGCCGTACCACAGGCTAGCTTCATAGCTTAAATATGACGCCCGGCTGGCATCCAGGAATGGCGCTAGCCGTCGGTATACTTTTTGGCACAAACCTGCGCTAACGCAGGTTTGCGTCAAAAAGTATAAGTCGGGCCTAAATAACAGCAAAAGACTACCAAAGTTGCCCCTTTTCTGTATGCATGGAGCACTCAGAAGGCAAAACATTATTTTATCTCTGGGGGTGAAAATGCGTACACCATTCCTTTATTTAAAACGCATTCTCTAGAAAGACCTCTATGTAGCAAGTTTGGAATCAAAGAAATCCCCATAAATGAATCTGGACTAATTCAGGAACCCTTTCGTCAAATTGGAATGAGGGATGGCCACCGTATCTTAGCTTCCAGCCTGTATTTTTTTCAAATGTCGGCACATGCAGGCCATTAGACATTTTAATGCCGAATCCACCTACCCTGAATGTGGTCCTGGACAGGAAAATGTATTTATAGAAGGCAGATGTTCCTACGTAGTAAACCAGCGGCCCTATGTCATGGATACTAAGCCTTGATATCAACTGAATCTCCCCACATCAGAAACCTTGCAGGTCCTCCAATTCTATGCACAGGTGGCGTGAGGCAAGGGTTTGTCATGGCAGGGTCCCTGCTGACATACAGCATGGCTCCTGCAGCACAAAACACTGAATAAACCCCTTCATTCTGTCAGCCTTCTGTGTACTGCAGCACTATGGCCCTCATTATGATCACAGTGGTAAACAGTCTGGCGGTCTGGACAGCCAAATAATGAACCACCTCAAAAACAGGCAGCCTGAAAACTACTCACTGCCAGCACAGGAGTGCCGACAACGATGGCAGAGCCCGCCCACAGGCAGACGGAAAGGCCCTACCCGCCCATCAAATAATGAAGCGTCGTAAACGAACCAGATAAAAGTAAACACTCACCTGAGGCACCCACAACACGCCGAAGCAGAAATGGATAGAGAGTTGCAGATCATGCCAGCCGTGCTCCTTGCCATATACCTCCACAACGAGACCGCCGACGAAGATGACGACGGTAAGTACCACAACTTACTAAACAAGGGAAGAAAGGGCACAGTTACATATCCACCCACTCCACCCACCTCACAACGCCCCCATAATGCTTCACAACAGCACAAGCCATACACCCCACAGCAAGAGGTACTTACCCGACACAAGGCAAATCCAACCTGCCCAAAGTACACACATGTGCCCAACACCCCCAACCAAAGAAACGATGAACCACGGATCCAGAGTGTGCCAAAAACAACACTGGGCACACAAATTTTAATTCAGCTCAATGAGCAACAGAAGTGCAACAGAAGGCCAATGGCCAGTCCATAGTTTGTAGTTCGATGGGCCAAAATGACCCAACTTGACTCCCACAAGTGCAAAGGTACTCCACCTCATAGGGGCAACAAGGGGGCATCCAGGCACCTCAGGGAACAGGGGCAGAGGGTAGTGGGGGTGGGGACTTACGACTGGGAGTGGGACGCTTGTCCTTACATTTTGGAGGTGGAGGGGGCTTGGGTCTGGACCTTGAAGCTGGTGGAGTGGACTTGGGCTGGGGTGCGGCAGATGTTCCAGGGCCAGCACTGGGTCTCTTGCTCACAGGGGAGGTAGCATGGGAATGGGAAGGGCGGACAGGGGGCGGCTGTGACGTGGGAGGAGTGGACAGGGAAAGGAGGTGGGCACTTTTAGGGACGAGACGGGGTGGGCCAGTGGGTTCAAATAGGTAAACACAGGATAGGAAAAGTTTCTTAGGGGCAATCGGGGTGGACCTGGAGGAAGGTGTGGGAGTGGAGGTAGAGGGAGTGGTCGTGACAGGTGTAGGTGTGCGTGACGTGGATGCAAGTGACTGCAAGTATGCTGAGGTATGGTCACTGTGTGTTGGGTGGGTGTTTTGGTGCGTTTGAGTGTTTTGGGAGGAGGGGGGCTGGACACAGTGAGACAAGACAGGCTGCTAGTTTACATGGTTGTTGTATGGGTGTCTGCAAGTTTAGTGAGTGTGCTGCACGTGTCTACTAAAGTCGTGGTGATGAGTGCAGGTGTGGTGTCTGGGGTGCATGAATGGATGTCTGATATTGTGGTGACTGCAGGAATAGGGTCAGCAACATTAAATGAGGGTGCAGTGCCAGACAGGGAGGCGGAGGATGCGAACACACTAGGGGAAGTGGATGTTGGTGTGTGTGCCTGTGTATGTTGGCTGTGTGTATGCCTGTGGTGGGAAGTGTGGTGCTTGTGTTTTGAAGTGTGCTTCTTGTGTGTTGAGATGTGTGCCTGCGTGTCAGAATGTGTGCTTGGGATGGGTGAATGGAGTGGGGTCCTGGAAGGGGTAGAGGTGGTTGGAGGGGGGACGGAATGACCAGGGACACTGGCTGTTGTCAAAGAGGAGGCCAGAGCCGGAAAAGATCTCTGTAGGCCAGACATGGAACCCTGAATGCCATCCAGGTAGGCATTGGTCTGCTGCACCTCTGATGCAACCCCCTGGATGGCATTGACGATGGTTGTCTGCCCTACAGAGATGGGTCTCAAAAAGTCAAAAGCCTCCTCCGTGAGGGCAGCAGTGCTGACTGGGGAAGGGGAGGAGGTGCCTGGGATGAAGGAGACCCCCACCCTTCTGGGTGAGCGGGCAAGGGCAACTCAGTGGGGAGCAAATGGCAGGGCGGTGATGGTTTGGAGGGTGGCAGGAGATGGCACAGAATGGGTGGGCCCACTAGGGTCCGCCACTGCCAGGGAGCTCCCATCGGAGGAGATATCAGAGTCACTACCTCCAGTGGTAGTTGCCTCCCCCGTGGTACTCCCCTTGCCCTCCAACCCACTGGTTCCCCTTGGTGTCGGACGACTCTGCCTCCATGAAACCATGGGCCGCTGCATCCCCACTCGCTGGTGCCTCTGCTTCCTCGCCATATGATGCTGATGTACACAGACAACACAAGAGAACAGGGATGGGGAGACAAAACAGGATAGACAATTGTAAATTGCTGAATGGAGGTACATAAGTGGTTCAAACATACACCCACCCTGCAAACATTCCACCAGGCAGCACCTACCACTATACACATGGCTATGCCCCTGACTAGTGGCCACAACCCTGCCCTACACCCATTCCCCACAGCACTGAAGGACCTGAAGTACTGCGACGGGCACCCCTTCCTCGTTGGGAGGACTTCCCCAGCTGGGCCTCGCAGATCTTCCTCGCCCATCTCCGCAGGTCCTCCCACTGCTTTCTGCAATGGACGATCTGCTGGTTGTAGACCCCCAGGGTCCGCACCTCCCTGGCAATGGCCTGCCACAGTCCCCTCTTCTGATGGGCGCTGACCTATATGGGACACACAGAAAAAGGAACACAGAGGTCAGACAATGGCCATTACACACAGCTGGCTATACGTCCACTATGGGACAGACATTTACAGCAGCATAACAGGACCTCACACACGCAGCATGTTATGAATTCTACGACTGTACAGTGTCAAATGTGCACACATGTTTACAGCCATCTACCACTATTACACACATCTATGCCCCCCAATCTACCTACTCACCCGTACCTCTGGTTGACTGTAGAGCTTGGCGTACAGGGACAGGACCCCATCCACGAGCTTCTCCAATTCCTCGCTGGTGAAGGCCGGGGCCCTTTCCCCTGCCACACGTGCCATTTTCATGACAAGAGGCAGGACACAGCAGCACACTCAGTGGAGTACCTGCATGCACTAAATCCGGGAGTCAAGTGAAGTTGGGGTGACAAGTTAGCGTAAGCACCCCGGCGGTGTTGCCCGTCACCGCTGGTGGCGATTATGATACGCTAAGAATCACCATTGACAACCATGTTAACCAATTAATGGTCGCACGGCGGTGAACACCGCCTTACACTATTACGTCAACCGCTAGCAGTATGAAGTCACTTCCACTTCAACATTTCAGGATTACAGGGGGCAGACATTTTGGCCTTTACTACGCAGTTATTAAATCCTCACATGCCCCATGCAGGCCCTCTTGTCCCCAACCCCCATAGCCATGAACAAATATACATTTACTCACCACAACAGTCCTGATGTATCATTGAGGATATGTTACTCCAGTTTCACACCTACTATGCATATGTGTCGTCAACTTGTATGCCAGCAGTGCTGAATAAGAAACATTGTGGGCAGATGTATGTGTGTTCCTCACATGTGTTCTCAACTCCTCCTTGGTTCAGACCCTTGTGGTGAGGGAGGGCCCCATCGGTGTACAGACCACTTGTTGATTTGAGGACCATGGTGGAGCATCACATCATTATCAATTACAGACTCAACCGTGCTACTATTGATGAACTTTGTGCATTACTGGATTCAGCATTGAGGCTGGCTAATCAGAATCAGCATGCCATCCCAACTGAAGTGCAGGTGCTCTCTGCACTCCATTTCCTGGCCCCGGGCTCATTTCAAGTGACAGTGGACATGGGTGCAGGTTTTTCACAGCCCATATTTAGCATTATACTGTCCAGATTCCTGAATGCATTTGTATGACACCTGCAGTCCTATGTGAGGTTTCCCCAAAGTGCAGACCTCCCTGCCATCAAGTCGGACTTTTATGCCTTTGCCAACATTCTCCATGTGAGCATGTGATAGATGCCATCGATGGCACCCACATTGCTCTCATCCCTCCATCAGTAAGGGAACAGGTGTACAAAAACAGGAAGAACTTTCACTCCATGAACATTCAATTGGTGTGTACTGTAGACTAGTACATCTCACATGTAAATGCCATGCTCCCTGGATCAGTCCATGATTTCTTTGTGCTGAGGAACAGTAGTGTGCCACAAAAGATGGAACAACTACAAGGGGACAGAGGATGGATCATAGGTAAGTGTGTCTGACACTTTTTGGCACATATCAGACAGCCAGACTGTCTGCCACTGAGGGTTGTCAGTGACAGTCCTATTTGCACCCTTTTTTAGGTGATTCTGGCTACCCCAACATGCGTTGGCTCCTGACACCAGTGAGGAATCCTAGGACAGATGCAGAGAGGAATTACAATGAGGCCCATGAACATACTAGGAGGGTGATAGAGTGCACAATAGGTCTCCTGAAGGCTAGATTCCATTGCCTCCATATCTCTGGGGGATCCCTGGCCTATGAGCCTGAAAATGTGTGTAGAATAGTGGTGGCCTGCTGCATGCTGCACAACGTGGCTGTGCGGAAATCTATCTCCCTCTTTGAGGAGGTGGGTGCTGTATATCCAGACCAGCTTCCTCAGGGAGGGCATGAGAGTGATGGTGATGATGAGGAGGCGGGAAGATGTACATTCCATGAACCAACTGATACAACTTTACTTTCAGTAGATATGTGGGACTATTCAATGTTGCTGTCTGTGCAGCATACTGTCAGTGTGCTTTCTCCTCTATGGGGGTGTTGGGTCTATAGACATTGTCACTGTGACCAGGTTTGCATGGGTCATGTAACTTTATGGACAAATTGTTTGACAATTCTGTTGGCACAACCACATGTTATGCGTGGAGTGCAATTCCTGCAACTCAGATAAGAATAAAGGATTTCAAAGACTATTGCATCCACACTTCCATTTGTTTCTACATAATGACAGGGGACATTGACATTGGTGAACAGGTGTTTTATTTGGTGAAGGTATGACATTGTGCAGTTTACAGTGATGGGAGTGGGCTACTGGTGGATGTCCATATTGCCTACATGGTCGCAGCGTTTGTTGGCAGTGGTGGTATGTCCATCTATCAATTACAGTTTTTGTGGTCGTTATTACACTGTGTGGACAGTGGTTCAGTGGTACACTTGGAGGACAGTTCTTGTCAGACTCACTTCTTTAAGGGGGCCTTGGTCTTGGCAGGTGTTCCTGTGCCATATCTGGGCCTGAGGGACCGTTTGGGTGCATGGTGTTGGCCTGTACGGCTTGAGATGCAGGTCTCCTGTGTGTCCTGAGATAGTGGCACAAGTCCAGTTGCTGCTGCTGCTGATGTTGTTGGCCGGTCTATCTCTTGGCCTGTAGTAGGGGCTTCCTGGTCTGTGGGGGCCTCAGGCTGGGTTGGGACAAGGTGCAGCAGTGCACCTGCTATGGTGGCCATGGTGGCATTGTGCAGTTTCCTCTTCTCCATGGCCTCTTGGTGGTGTGCTGCCTGCATCCTTTGACAGAGTGGAAACAATCTTGGCTAATCTGTCCTGAGTATGGTGGTATGCTCCCAGGACCTCAGATACCACGTCCTGGGCTGCAGCATCCATCCTGTGGCCTCTCCCCTGGGCCAGTGATGCCCTCCCACTGGGCCTAGCCCCCTGTGCCTATGTCCCCTGTACAGGTCTGGAATACCACATGTACTGGGGCCATCCTCTTCCTGCCTGTTGGTAGGGGGTGACTGTTGCATCTGTCCATGTGTTCCACCAGTCTGTGGCCTGGATACACAGGTGTAGGGATAGTTGCCTTGGGCTGATGTTGTTGGCTGGGTGGTAGGGGTGTCAGTGGTGTCCTGGGTGGGGCTGCTAGATGGTAACAGTCCAGGACTGTATGAGGGTGTTCCTCACTGTCCAGGGTTTCCTCTCCAGTGTCCTGGGTGGTGCCTCTGTCTCCATGTGGGGCACTGCCACTCCTTGTCCTGTCCATCAGTGTGGCATGGCTGGTGGTGCCTGTTGGGGGGAATGGACATGTCTGTTACAGTCGCATGATCAGATGGAGTGCACAGGGCTGGGCTGTTTTGTGCAGGTTTTACACTTTGGGGCCATGCAGGGTGCCTTTGTGAGGTTTGTATTGCATCTTGTTTAGGATGTGGAGGTGCACTGTGGGTGGTGTAGTGTCTTTGTGATTCCTTGCAGGGATGGGTGGCTGTACACAGGGGGAGGGATGTGGGCCTGTTAGTGGGTTTGTGGGCATGCGGGGTGAATGGATGTTGTGATTGTGACCTGGGTGGGGTGGTGGTACTGGTGGCTGTTGGAGGGGTGGGGCAGTGCATGTATTACAGGTGTGGTGGATAATGGGTAATTGTAGATAACTTACTCGAGTCCATTCCTCCAGTGAGTCCAGTGAGGCCCTCAGGGTGCAGGATGGCCAATACATTTTCCTCCCAGTAAGTGTAGTAGGGTGGTGTTGGTGGAGGTCCTTCTCCAGTCTTCTGGACTGCAATGTTGTGCAGGTCATTCCATCTCTTGCTGATGTCGTCCCTTGTGTGTGGATGGTGTTCCACTGCATTGACCTTGTTCACTATCATCTGCCATAGCTCCATCTTCCAGGCGATGGGTGTGTACTGGACTTGTGCCCCGAATAATTGTGGCTCGACCTTCGGTATCTCATCCACCATGGTCCTTTGCTCCCTTTTTGTGAAGCGTGGGTGTTTGGGGGTGCCATGGTGTGTGTTGTGTTGTGTGGATCTAGGTGAGGGTGCTGTTGTGTTGTTGGGTGTATGTATTGTGTATTGTGGCGTTCAGTGTGTGCTTCTGGAGTTCTCTGTATCAGTTGTCCAAATGTTGTCGCAAAGGATTGTGGGGTGTGCCTGTGCGTGTTTTATAGTGGTGTGGATGTGTGTCAGGTGTGTGAGTTTCAGACTTGCCAATGTGTGCAATTCTTACTGTTTGGTCCCATTGCGGGCCATGACGGTCTGTCCCTCCAATAGTCGTTCGACTTCCACTGACCGCCGCAGTGATTTGTGCATCATTATTTGGAGGGCAGGGTTTTTGTGCTCGGTGGTGGTGGGGTCGGAGATCCTTCATTTCCGCCGACAAGGTCCTGGCGGTGACTGGTGGCTGGGACTTTTTTGTCAGATTTATATTTTTGCATCTTTACATGGTGGGTTTCTGTTCACCACCAATGGCGGCCTTATGCTAACCGTCGCCACGGCGGCCGACGGTGTTTACCGCCGTCTTCATAATGAGGGCCTATATCTTTGATTTCACACTATTATGTCATTACACTATAAAAAGAGCCATAGCTAAGTTAAATGATGTTGTTGTCAAGCAATACATTAAGGCTCATTTACTCTGTCAATTTCATTATGCACCAACCCATAAACCCCATAAACTCTCCATAGTCTACCGTATTGTCATGGTTTCACATGAATATTTTTCATGTTGATCACTGCATTCACATTTGGTTATATTTTATATACCCATTGAAAAAACACTGGTAGAGGGTGTACTAGTTATCCAGTGATATTATTTATCAGTTATAATAAAAACTCTTAGGGACATATTTATAATCTGTTTGAGCCAAATGAGCATCAAAAATTTTGATGCACATTCACGCAAACCGTGCACCATATTTAAACTTTGACACCCGAGCCCGCGGACGTCAAAATTCCTCCGTGTGCGTCATTTTTTGGATGCCGGAAACTGCCTTGCGTTAATGACATGCAAGGTAGGCGTTACCGCCCAAAAAATGACTTTAAGGCCTGTGCGCCTTATTTATACTCCAGCGTCATTTTGACGCACAGGAGGGGGCAGGCATTAAAAAACGGCGCACAGCCTGATGTGCGCCGTTTTTTAACGCCTGGGTCAGGGCAGGCGTTAAGGGACCTGTGGGCTCACTTCCATGGTCTCTGACCATGGAAGGAGTCCAGAGGTGCCCTTCCCGGCCCCCAGGGACACCCCCTGCCACCCTCGCCCACCCCTGGAGGACACCCATGGATGGGGGGACCCATCCTAGGTAAGTACAGGTAAGTTGAGGTAAGTATTTTTTTTAATTTTTTTAAGTGGCATGGGGGGCCTAATTTGGGTCCCCCTACATGCCACTGTGCCCAATTCCCATGCCCAGGGGACAGAAGTCCCCTGGGCATGGCCATTGGGCAAGGAGACATGACTCCTGTCTTTGCTAAGACAGGAGTCATTTCAATGGGGATTGTGCGTCAAAAAATGGCGCAAGTCCGGTTTGAGGCATGATTTTTGCCTCAAACCTGACTTGCAACATTTTTTGACGCACAACCCCTATTTTCCCCTACGCTGGGGCTGCCTGGTTTGAGTTACTTTTTTTACTCAGACCAGTCTGCAGTGCTGGCTAACGTCATTCCTTAAATAAGGCGCCCGCATGCGCGTAGGAATGGCGTTGGCCGTCGGTAAAAAAAATTACGCAAACCAGCGCCAGCGCTGGTTTGCGTCAAAAAGTATAAATATGGGCCTTAATATTTATTTGAAAGATTATCAGTTGAAGGAACACTATTGTCATGATCTAAAACCTAACCGCTGTTAAATGACAAGGTTTTAATATGCAACAGTTACCCCACATGCGCTTCTATCAATCTCACAGATGGTATGAGAGATAACATCAACAAATTAATCACTGAATAAACCAATCATGGCCTCACCAGTGAGCTCATCAATGACACTAGTGGTGCAGAGCCAAATATTAAAATTGATTGAAGATGGTAGCAAAATGTGCTCCATGAACATTGTATGGACATTTTAGGCCCATGTGCTCCACAGTGTCCCATCCACTATACACGGGTGCAGGGAGTGGTCTTGGTCCATAAGCTTTCCCTCTTCCAACATCTGTCATGAAAAGCCTTTGGCCATAGACACTGGGCTCTGTGCAAAGAGTTGGACCTTTATGCACTCCATGGGCTGAAACTAAAGTCTGTTTTAGGTCTGAGTGTGAGAGTGAGAGGAGACAAATGGCATGATTTAGAGTTTGGTGGACAGGTTTCTCAGTCATAAACTAGACAGCCATCCGATCCACCATATTACATTCTGCTTAGGCTATAATGGGATCGTATTATGGGTGACGGGATATCTGCCATGTTTGTGATGGAGTAACCCCCTCTGCCAAACTCTAAATCAGGGCCAGAGTCGGATACGACAACTGTTCACTCAGACTTGCCAAACCCATCTGGAACTTGGTAAATGTGATATTTGGCCAGATCTTTCTATTGGTACTTACCACCTTAATGCCCTCTGGGTATGCCCTTCAAGTAGTCTCATGGGGCTCTGGGAACAGGTGCTGAACAACCATTCACACAGGTCAAAAGCTTGAGCCACAGTGTTTGAAGAGGTTCACAGACCTGAAAAAAATCACCATCACTGCAAAACTGTCAATTCATCATGCAAATTAGGCATTCTGGTGGAGATTCAGATGTCCGCAGTCACCTACTAAACTTGGAAAACTTTCCATCCAGATAAATATTTGCATTTATTTATCTTATCTTTTGGCAGAATTCTAAAACCTACTGGAGGCAAATGCACTAAATCAGAAAAAATCACACAGAAATCGTTTGGCCGCTGCCTTTACATCATGTTTGGCGGTGACCATAATTTATGTGTGTAAAATCTTATGTAAAGTTTTGTCAATTTTCAGTATGCAAATTAAAATTAACAGCTATAGCCTTACCCACCAATGACCAATTTTTGCAAAACTTAGCAGGCTCAACTAAATGTAAATTATTTTTGGAAGATTGAATGCATATTTGATGAATGGTGCTAATGCGTATTCCCTCACCTTTTGCAGGGTTTGACAAATGCTTCCTTTCCCTCAGGATCTTTTCACTCAGTGAACAGTGTGGTAACCGTCAATAATCAATTCATACCCAAATAGCAATTTTAAACACCCTGACCCATGTGGCCATGGAAGAAAACTCCAATCAATTAAAAGTTTCAAAGCTTTATTTTAGAACCACAAAGCCAAAGTGACATAAATTATGCACAGGATCAAGTTGTAAAGATAAATGAACATTATAGGTTGACCAAATCTATGAAACAAGTTTAATCTACTCGCCATCAACATCATTAGGCATTCAAGAAGAAGAATACATATTAATAAAGCAATTGCTTGTGAAACAGAAACACTTTTTGATGCAGTAGTTAAAGGCACTACTCAACTCAAATGCACAAATTCAGATTTCAGGGACTGGGACATTTGTTATCCCTACTTCTAACCGAATTAGGAAAAGTATGGGTGGGAGTGAGCTAACACATGCCGGCAAAATTCAGAACCAAAAGACAAAATTAATATGGAAAAGCATCTATCTCCGGCTAAGTTAGGCTAACTAAAAGAAAAGAGGCAGGTGTCAGCATGCTAACTTGTACTAAAGAAAGCAGGTCAAGGGAAAATAACATTTGCATTAGAATATACCTCTTCTGGATTCAGCATTTAATTCAGCTTCATCAGCAAAGCATGTAGATCATCAGCAAAGTCCATTAGAAGCACCATCAGGGAGCAAAATGCAGAACTCAGGCTGCATATGGAAATCAGGAAACATCCAAGGGCACTAGTTAACAGAACAAGATTCAAGAGAGGACTGCCATAAAATTACAGTCAAATGGGGATTGCTTAACAGAGCAAAAGTCAAGAGGGGACCGACTCAAACTCAAAATGTCCTTCCCTATTCTAAATTAATCAAAGCAGTTTGATTGGTCAGCTCAATGAGTCCACATTATGCAAAAAGTTCAATATTCAACAGAAATCATAATACATGTTGAATTTGAAACATCAGAAAATTCTCTCAGGGTCATCTCTCCTTTCTTTGTGACTCCAAAAGTTAAAGAATTTGTACATCACGTCTTGCAATCCACATTCCTTCCCATGACCATATCAAGGGCACTGTGAATACAACTTACACCTAATACAATAAAACTCTTCACTAATTGTATGAAACAATCTAGTGGAAAAATTTGTGTTAAAAAGAAAGAAATGGCTAGACATTTTACTGCTGCTGCAAATAAGAAGGCTTCAGGCCTAGTTATGCTGACACAAGAAATACAATGTGTTAATATCACCATTAATAAAATACACGTAATATGCAAACTTATGAATTCAACATTAATATCTCATTAAAATATGTAAAAAGCAGTTCATGAATGATTGCAGACTTTGGTAAAACATCACATTAAGTATGAAAGAGACGTGCATTTATTTTTCTGTGCACATGTAACCTTAAACTAATTAATCATAAATCACTATAAATCACTATAAATCATATTCATTTCTACTATTAATAATTTGTTCTAATGATTAAAGCATATTTCAACATTATTAAATTATGTTAGCACTTTGTCAGTTCTGGTAGGCACAATGTCTGTCATGGTAAGCACAACGCCCACCATAAATTATATAAATGTGTACACTTTTAAAATACGTGTCAGTGCAGCTTTTCTACATTAGGGCCATTAAGAGCGTATATAAATTATACCAACTGCTGATGTATGGTGCACTAAAAGCATTACTAAAATGTACGCTCCCACAATGGTAACAATGTGATTAGCAAAACAAACCAGCATTGACAAAGTCAATAGATCTCGCTTTTTAAACAAGCATTCTCATTGCCAATAAGTGTGGTTTGCAACTGAAAACTCAAGACAAACATCAGTCTAGACAATGTAATTTCATACTGCTTGCTGACCCTATATATTACCATTGTTATACTCTGCATCCGCTTAGGACAAGCAATTAAAATAAACAAAAAAACATAAAAGGCCCAGAAACAAATGAGGCATTCTCAAAGGTTTTGTAAAAAGTGTGATCTTTCCTTTCTTGATGTAGGCTACCGTAGTTTTATGGTGTTATCAAAAGTTCCTACAATCAGACACAAGTCTCACTGCTGTGGAAACCACTACTTGTATACTAAAGGCAATGCTTATGACCTCCCAATATTTATACTAATATATAACAAAATCTGAAAGGACAACATCACACTGAAATGATAATTAATACGAATCATAGTTGTCTCATTGATATTGTTAATGTTATAGGCAATCATGTGTATATCTTTTAAGTCAATTGTAGTTACATCTGTCATATCAAGGAGGGGTTCATGAGCATTTCATTTGGTGTGAGAGATACGATTTGCATGTCTGTTATGAGAGCTTTGGTTTGCAGAGCTACCCATAGCTGGTGAGTGTCAGTGTGTTTTGGATTCAATTCATATTAAATACATCTGTTCATTTTAGAAATATTGAGGCAATCTATGGTATGATGTTTGTCTGGTCCTTTATTGATATACTCATAGCCCTTTTGTATTAGTGGTAAACCTTGGCATATTGGGAGCATCCAGTACATGAGATGATAAGACATGGCAAGTAAGGCAGAGTTTATTTATTTATGGTAGCAGTATGTTTGAGGGCCTGATGGAACTATCCATTAAGGGGACTGAGTAGATGTTAATAAAAAATATAAATGGTAATTAAAGATACAAATTGTTTCTTTTAAGAAAATCTTAAGCCAGCATTTGTGAATCAAGTGTATTGTTCCAAGAGACCAAGAGCTGGTGGGCAAGGCAGTGTCACAACTGAGGGTACCACCTAGATTGATGGGGTGGTAGCCCATACTCGTCACTAAGCATCTTAAAGGATATGAGGGCTCCCTGAGCAAGGATGTGGTATAGGGTGTGTGTTGGACTTTTGGCCATACGCATGGTCATCCCTAGTCTTTTTGCCTCCTTCCTCCTGGTTTTTCTGACCTCTTGCTGTTGGCTCTAGGACTCTGAGCATTTTATCACTGCTGACCAGTGCTAAAGTGCAGGTGCTCTCCCATCTAAAGTTGGTATGATTGGCTTATACCTAATTGGCATATTTAATTTACCTATAAGTCCCTTGTACAGTGGTATCTCTATACCCAGGGCCTGTAAATTAAATACTACTAGTGGGCCTGCAGCGCTTCTTGCGCCACCCACTGAAGTAGACTTTCAAACCTGTCTCAGGCCTGCTAGCGCAGGGCCTGTGTGCACAGTTTTCTGCCACAGGGACCTGGCATCTAAATTTACTTGCCAGGCCCAGAACTCCCCTTTTACTACATGTAAGTCACCCCTAAAGTACGCCCTAGCTAGCCCTATGGGCAGCGTGCCATGTATGTAGAAAGGCAGGACATGTGCCATATTGCATGGCCTGTCCTAGTAGTGACAAACATCCTAACTTGGTGTCTCACTGCTGTGAGTGCTGCCTTCTCATAGGATTGCATTAGAAATGCCCTGCCTTATGTGTAAGGGGTATTGTCTGATTTATGAGGGGTAGCGTAGGCGTGTTTGGTATGGTTGTGATGGTGATAATAAATACTGCTTACTGGTGTGGGTGTATTTTTTATTACTATCACAGAAATGCCACTTCTAGAAAGTGCGCATTAATCTGTGCTTATAATTCTGGTGTTTTGCAGCTTGACTCCAATCCACGTCTGGTCAGAGTGACAGTTGGGGCTTTGTGCATACTTTTCAGACAGCCTGTACACAGGGAGGGTGAAGGTGTCACCGAGGTGCATCTGCATACTGAATAGTCTTCCTGGGCTGAGAGAAGGGGGAGGCGGGGCACACCTGCATTTGTAAAGACTGTGCCCTGGCCTCACACAATAGGGTCGTTAACCCCCCACTGATGTTTGGAGCCTGTGCTGAAAGGAGAGAGGGGGCACTCCCAGAACCAGTTGTAACTGGCTGGAACCTCCTCTCCCTACCATTGTAAAACACTGTAAGAACTGACTATAAGTACAGGGGAATTTTCCCCACAATTTGAACATTCTTGGAACTTGAAACTGGACACAGAACGCTGATGAATGGACTCACCAGGAAACCGCCTTGGACTGCTGCTGCTGTGCTGACCTGTGACCTGCCTGGTCATTAGGAGGAATTGCCACCATCTGCACCCCTTGTGCTGGCCTGTAGCTGGGCCCACCAGCCCTGTACCTTTTCCTTGATTACTGTTCCCAGGGGCAGGGTGCTGTGGCCCCTGACCCCTGCACCGATTTTCTATGACATTGTCTTAGCGCTTAGGGGAAAAGCGCTCTTATGGAAAGGCTGTAGAAGATCACCGCCGCAGCCCAGGCAGCATGAGTATCTTAGCGCTTTGAAAAGCGCCTTTCTTGTGCCCAGGGAACTCACCGCCGCAGCCCAGGCTGCACAATTGTCTTAGCGCTGTGAAAAGCGCTTGATGGAAATTCACCGCCGCAACCCGGGAGCCACTTGGTGCCTTTGCGCTCTCTACGGCGCCTTTTGTGTGGTAGAATCACCGCCGCAGCCCGGGCAGAGCATTTGTCTTTAAGCGCGAGGTCCGCGCTGTCTCCAGTGCCCCCGGGGCACGTACAAAAACCAAAGAAGGAGCTAGCACGCTCCTAGCGTGCTCCCGGGGGACGCGCGCTTTTCAATGCGCCCCCGGGGCACCAACAGGCCCCACCTTGGGCCGCGTCGTCATCCAGACAGCGAGGGAGAGGAGGACGCCTCTCCCTCGCATGCCGGAGTCCCGGAAGACTCCACTGTTACCTTGGGCCGGGCGGCTGCCTCGCCGGAGGCTCGCCCTGGCCCCCGGCTCCCTCGTTGGCCCCCTCGCGGGCCAGGAACATCCCAGTTAGGGGTCTCCCTTCGAGGAAGGGCCACGGAGGCCCAGGGAGACCCCAGAGGTTAGCGGGTCCCCCGGAGGGGCCCGTGTGGCAGCAAGGAGGGGGTGCGAGGCGCCCCCCTCCCCTCCCCCCTACCAGTATTGGGTGACCTGGGCCCCCCACAGGAGGGCCGGTGGAGGCCCGGGGAGCCCCCAGTGGTCGCGGGCCCCAGGAGGGGCCCGTCAACAGTACAGAGGGGGTGCGTGCTGCCCCCCTCTCCACCAGGACTCTAAGGAGTCATTATGGTTTTAGAGACCAGAGGCTCCTAGATGGCCTGGGGCCTGGTTCTGGCCATTGGCAGCTAGAGAATCCCCGTGGGTTGGTCTAGGCTGCCTGGGACGCATTGACAGAGAGATCCCAGTGGAGTCAGGAAGGCGTAGAACCGGAGCATGCCCCTGCTGTTGTGGGCCTGGGTCCTTGTTCTATCGCCCCAATCAGGGAAGTACATCAAGGTATTGATTGTTCTCCCCTGGCTTTTGGCTGGTAGGGGGTTGTGTTGGACTTTTGGCCATACGCATGGTCATCCCTAGTCTTTCTGCCTCCTTCCTCCTGGTTTTTCTGACCTCTCGCTGTTGGCTCTAGGACTCTGAGCACTTTATCACTGCTGACCAGTGCTAAAGTGCAGGTGCTCTCCCATCTAAAGTTGGTATGATTGGCTTATACCTAATTGGCATATTTAATTTACCTATAAGTCCCTTGTACAGTGGTATCTCTATACCCAGGGCCTGTAAATTAAATACTACTAGTGGGCCTGCAGCGCTTCTTGCGCCACCCACTGAAGTAGACTTTCAAACCTGTCTCAGGCCTGCTAGCGCAGGGCCTGTGTGCGCAGTTTTCTGCCACAGGGACCTGGCATCTAAATTTACTTGCCAGGCCCAGAACTCCCCTTTTACTACATGTAAGTCACCCCTAAAATACGCCCTAGCTAGCCCTATGGGCAGGGTGCCATGAATGTAGAAAGGCAGGACATGTGCCATATTGCATGGCCTGTCCTAGTAGTGACAAACAGCCTAACTTGGTGTCTCACTGCTGTGAGTGCTGCCTTCTCATAGGATTGCATTAGAAATGCCCTGCCTTATGTGTAAGGGGTATTGTCTGATTTATGAGGGGTAGCGTAGGCGTGTTTGGTATGGTTGTGATGGTGATAATAAATACTGCTTACTGGTGTGGGTGTATTTTTTATTACTATCACAGAAATGCCACTTCTAGAAAGTGCGCATTTATCTGTGCTTATAATTCTGGTGTTTTTCAGCTTGACTCCAATCCACGTCTGGGCAGAGGGACAGTTGGGGCTTTGTGCATACTTTTCAGACAGCCTGTACACAGGGAGGGTGGAGGTGTCACCGAGGTGCATCTGCATACTGAATAGTCTTCCTGGGCTGAGAGAAGGGGGAGGCGGGGCACACCTGCATTTGTAAAGACTGTGCCCTGGCCTCACACAATAGGGTCGTTAACCCCCCACTGATGTTTGGAGCCTGTGCTGAAAGGAGAGTTGTAACTGGCTGGAACCTCCTCTCCCTACCATTGTAAAACACTGTAAGAACTGACTATAAGTACAGGGGAATTTTCCCCACAATTTGAACATTCTTGGAACTTGAAACTGGAGACAGAACGCTGATGAATGGACTCACCAGGAAACCGCCTTGGACTGCTGCCGCTTTTCAAAGCGCCCCCGGGGCACCAACAGGCCCCACCTTGGGCCGCGTCGTCATCCGGACAGCGAGGGAGAGGAGGACGCCTCTCCCTCGCGTGCCGGAGTCCCGGAGGACTCCACTGTTACCTTGGGCCGGGCGGCTGCCTCGCCGGAGGCTCGCCCTGGCCCCCGGCTCCCTCGTTGGCCCCCTCCCGGGCCAGGAACATCCCAGTTAGGGGTCTCCCTTCGAGGAAGGGCCACGGAGGCCCAGGGAGACCCCAGAGGTTAGCGGGTCCCCCGGAGGGGCCCGTGTGGCAGCAAGGAGGGGGTGCGAGGCGCCCCCCTACCAGTATTGGGTGACCTGGGCCCCCCACAGGAGGGCCGGTGGAGGCCCGGGGGGCCCCCAGTGGTCGCGGGCCCCAGGAGGAGCCCGTCAACAGTACAGAGGGGGTGCGTGCCGCCCCCTCTCCCCCAGGACTCTAAGGAGGCCCCCTCATTGCGCAGAGGAGCGCTGGGGGCCCCTTTCTTCTTTGTCTTCAGGCACGGAGGGTGCCTGCTTCATCAAAACAGGTACTGTCTAAAATGGACCAATATGATGATAATCTAAAGTTCTTTCTACAGACTTTATTAATTATGATGTATTGCCTACCTGTTCCCTGATGCTTTGACATATGTGTGCAAATGTTCCTTTTATGGGCATGACTTGCTAAATATGTTTCCCTAACTTGCCATAGGTTTTCTAATGTTCCTACTATGGGCGTTTTATGATATGCTTATGACAAGTGTTCTAATGTGATAACGTGTTTCCTGACTACTGCTTATGTTGCAGAATACTGAGTAACCTGTGTGTTATGTGTGACTACTGCTAGTTTGCAGAGTAACTAATGTGTAACGTTCTGACAACTGCTAAGGTAGCAGGATAGTACTGTTATGTGATGTTGGTCTAATAATTACGTTGTGTACAATACAGTATATTTTCATATAATCTGGTGTTGTGTTTCCTTTGTGGTGGGGATATTGCGTCACATGTATGTGTGTGTTGTGCAAACGCTTTACGCATTGCCTCCGGGTTAAGCCTGACTGCTCGTGGCAAGCTACCAAGGGGGTGAGCAGGGGTTATCTTGGACGTGTAACTCCCTTGCCCTGACTAGAGTGGGTAAGTTCTGCCTGGCTGAGGTGCATACCCTAGCCAACCAGAAACCCCATTTCTAACAGTGTGGATACCCACAGCACATTACACAACCAAGTTAAGCACCTTGCCACCATTGCAAAGGTCAGAATTCCTCCATTAGGGCACTTGGGGCCAGATGTAGGTAGCCAAAAATTTGCGAGTCGGAAATTGCGAGTCTTTGCGACTCGCAATTTCCGACTCGCAATCAGGTATCCAACAAAAAGAAGCGACTTCATTTTTGCGACTCGCAAATGAAGTCGCACCGCAGATTGTGAGTCCGCTGTTTGCGAGGTCGCTTTTTGCGACCTCACTAAAAACGAACATGCAAATTGCGAGTGGGTGTCGCAAATTGTGACTGTGCCGCAAATTGCATGCAGGTGCAGCAAAACACTCTGGAAAACACTTCCTGGCTCTTGATGATGACATCACAGCCAGGAAGTTTACAAATACACCTGGGAGGAGGGAGGACCACACCCATTTCCAACTGCTGAACAACCACTAGGAGGAACACCAGCAAGAATGGAGGACTCAGGAAGAGGAAACTCAAATTTTCAGAGCAGGAACTGGAGGTGCTGACAGATGAATGCTGCCAGCACCATGACCAACTATTTGGAAGGGCTGCCCTCAGTGTGCCAGAGTCTGACAAAAGGAGGATTTGGACTGACATCCAGGAGAAGGTGAATGCAATCAGGGTGAGCCACAGGAGCATAGAAGAACTGAAAAAGAGATGGTACGACCTCCGCTCCAGGACCAAGGAGAGGGTGGCAGAGCGCCTCCGGGAGATGAGGGGCACAGGAGGAGGCCCATCTACCGTCCCACCACCCACACCCATGGAGGAACGAGTGCAAGAGACCCTGCAGCAGGAGGCAGAGGCTGGAATAGGAGAGCTGGACACGTCAGCGCCAGGACCATCAACAAGTGAGTACCATGAAACATGCATGTACACCCATATCTGCCATACCCCCACCCACCCAGTACACAGCAGCATGCACAACCAAATGAGCTCCATTTCAGAGTAGCAACCACCAAAATGGTGCATTATGGGCAATGTAGTCCAGTAGGCAGCTGATAGGCAACAGTTTATTAGGAAGCATACAACAGATGTTACTGACAGTGTGTTCCCTATGTCCCACAGGTCTCCCACAAGACATCCCCACCAGCCAGTCCGTCCAGGGTGCAGAGGTCAGCCAACAGGCAGCACAGGACCCAGGAGCAGCCACCACAGGGCCCTGTACCACCTGACCACAGTCCCCTCCAGATGCACCATTGGACATTGTGGAGATTGACCCAGCACCCGGTCCCAGCCACAGTGCCAGCCAACAGGACCATGATGCTCCACTGCGTCGCAAACGACGTGTCCATGTCCCTGCAGTGTCCCAGGGAGATGTAGGGGACTCCTCCATGTCGGCCGCCGGGGCAGCTCTCATCAGAGGTAAGCGCCTGCAAACAAGGCAGATGAGAGTGATATCAGGGGCCAGGCACCGAATGGAGAGAAATTTCACAACAGGGCTGGCACAGGTCCACACAGACTTCCAAAACCTGAACAGTCATGTCGGTGACCTTGCACTCTCCATCAGGCAACTAGTGACTGAACTTGTTACAGAGAGAGAGAGTGCAAGGCGCCGTGAATGCCAACTCATCCACCGTTTGGACCGCATGGCTGCCTCAGTCGTCCGCCTGGCTGTGAATACAACAGGGCTGTCACGCCGGACAGTCAGTTTACAAGTGGACATGGGCCACTTTGCAGGTGATGTGGCTCGCGGCCTGGGACGGATGAGCCATGCTGTGGACATGATGGAGGCAAGACAGGTGGCTAAGGGCACAGCAGACACGCCTCAAGATAGTGAGGAGGGCTCCACTATCAGTAGTGCATCTGCCACGGACACCAGGGTATTGAGGAGTGGCAGTGCACGGCAGGGATCTGCTGACGCTCCAGGCACTAGCCATGCTGGGCGTCCCAGGCGTAAGAGTTGAGCTACGCACTTACGGACAATTGAGGCACATGAGGTTAATGTGTCCTCATAGCAAGTGGACATTGACAGCCCCTGACCAACAGTTCATTTCTATAGTTATTTGGTTCACTTAATAAAAGTTCTTGTTTGTTGCACTTCACACCTGGGCTCTTTGTGTGTGACATCCGTGTGTGTGGTGACAGGCAGCACATACCTTCCAAAGTATTGGTTTGCAATGTGGTCCCGTCTCTGTCTGCCTTGATTTGCAATGCTTCTATCCCTATGATGGCGATGTGATAGCTCTTGCTCGTCATCCTCCGAATCTGGGAATTCTGGGGTGAGATGTAGACCATGTCTGGTGGCAATGATGTGCAGTATAGCGCATGCGCCAACAATCTTGAATGCTGTTATTGGGGCATACTGGAGGGCACCTCCACTTCTGTGGAGGCATCTGAAACTTGCCTTCAACAGTCCAAAGGTCCTCTCTATAACATTTTGGGTCCTCCTATGTGCAGTGTTGTATCGCCTCTCAGTCTCATTGCTGGGTGTTAAGTACGGGGTAGGTATCCATGGTCGTAGCGCATATGCACTGTCACCTGTTTGGCAAAAATGAACAATGTTAGCAGGGCATGGATGGTTTCCACATTGACCTGCGTGTATGTCTTCAAGGTGTATTCAGCTATACCCAGGAGATATCCGTCTCCAAACTCCCCACGTTCTAGGCGTTGATGTATCCCACTGTGCCTGAAAATGTACGAGTCATGTGTACTCCCTGGGAATTTGGCTACCATGTCAGTGATGACATAATGGGCGTCACATACCACCTGGATGTTCAGTGAGTGGGTACACTTCCGGTTGAGGAACAGATATTCCAAATTTGCAGGAGGGCATATTTGTATATGTGTCCCATCTACACACCCTATAACATGAGGTAAGTTGGCAATCCTGTAGAATTCCAACTTGGTGCTGTTGATTTCTGCCTCATTCCTGGGTAGGTAAATGTATCTGGACATGTGTGTGAGTATGGCATCTAAGAAACATCTGAAAAACCGTGAGAGTACACTTTGGGATACCCCACCTGCCACAGCAATGACCCCCTGATAGCTACCCGAGGCCAAGAGGTGCAGTGAGCATAGCACTTGCACATGTGTGGGGATGGCGCTGCCGCGCACAGTCTGGCGTTGAAGCTGCGGATTGAGTAGATCAATTAATTCTAATATTGCTGCACTGCTGAGTCTGTATTTATCATAAATCTCCTCCTCAGTTTGTTGGAAAAGTGTCTGCCTGGTTCTGTATATCCTCTCCTGTCTCTGGCTCCTCCTCCTCCTCTGCTGTGCGGCGTGGATTCTCCTCCTCCTTGCTATCACATATATCTCCGCCATCTTGAGTAACCCAGGTGCCTTCTCGGTCTCCTTTTATACTTTGGTTCTGGTTACCACCTGCTCTGAGTTATTGGTAAATTGGGTGTGCAAAATGGGCTTTTTGCGACTAGTCACAATTTGCGAGTGGCTTTTTCATATGGTTTGCGACTCGCAAATTGCGACTTCCTATTTGCGGGTCGCACAATGGGGTCGCAAATTTTGCGAGTCAGTAATGGCTCGCGTCGCTATTTGCGATTCGGAAATGGGTTTTTTGCATCCCATTTCCGATTTTGCGGGGTCGCAAATAGCGATTCCGGCCATTTGCTACTCGCAAATTTTTGCTACATCTGGCCCTTGGTCATGAAGGCGGGCATTCACAGAGAAAAATAAATGGGCTTGTGACCAAGATTTAGCCATCGCCTTCAGTACTGGGTTCTTTGAGCCGGATGGAGGTATCATACCAATAGAGTGGATAGAACCCTTGTGGGCACTCTGATAGCACACTTATTCATGGCCCATAGCAGCGGATCACGGGGAGCATGTAGGCTAGCACCAAGTGCAGAGCCAAGGCATAGTGAAGGCATAGTGCTCAACTAAGGGGAGGACCAGCCCACCTCAAAAACATTAGGCTATGAGCCTGCTCCTGGCCACTGGGGCAAAGACAACACCCAGGTGAAAGACCTTATGTCCCTGTCCACAGACTGTTTGAGTGGGAGAGACACAAGCAAGGGCAGCCTACCCAGTAAATAGGTGAATCTCGGAAGGGTTACCATCTTGACTGCCTGCGTCCTGCCCCACAGACTGTATTATAATCCAATTCCATCTGTGCCATCAGCGACTCAAGGTTGTCCACCACTAAATGATGCAAACTCTGGTTGACATGAATCCCCAGATATTTAAGATAGGAGGGCTTCCACTAGAAAGGGTGGGCAGACATGGCTGCATGAGTGATCAATCATGATATTGGTAGGGCCTTGCTCTTACCCCAGTTGATCCGGAACCCCAAGAGGGCTGCAAAGTCAGAAATGATGTCCAGCAGGGCCGGGAGAAAACAAGGGAGGTCCGAAAGCAAGAGCAGAATATTATCTACATAGAGATATAAGGTCAATGCCCTCAAAGGGGTAGGGATGATTGTTATCCATGGGGATTAGTGGAGGGATGCAGTCAAGGGCTCTGTGGTGAGGAGGAAGAGAAGGGGTGACAATAAGGACCCCTGCTGTGCTCCCCAGTGGAACCTAGCTATGAAATCTTGACAGAGGCCAAACTTCCAGAGTATTGCAAAGAGGTACCCCACACAATCCTGTCAAATACTTTCTCTGCAACTCGGGAGAGGGCCAGGGCATCATCAGACATTTCTTAAGTGGACCACAATGTTTGGGCCAGGGTGCAGAGAAAGGTTCTGAGACAAGCACCTGGGGACAAAATGAATCTGTGAGTGATGGATTAGCATCAGGATCACTGCCCACAGCAAACCACCAGAATCCCAGCCAGGACCTTAATGTTCCCATTGAACACGAAAATGGGCCAGTAGCTGCCACAGTAGAAAGTGTCTTTCCCAGGCATAGATTGAACTAACGGATTGTTTGGGCTCTGCCTACCAGAAGGCCTCGTAGAGAGAATCCATCACCTCCTCACATGCCCAGATGCAAAACTCCACCAGGAAGTCATCCTCCCACGGGGCTTTATGGTACAGGAGATTCAAGATGGCCTGCACTATCTCTGCCTTGGTGATCTCCTTTCAGAGAAGGTTCTTGCCTAAGTTTTTGAGGCAGCAGAGGTGCATGCCATCAAAAAAGGCATCCACAAGGGCAGGGCCCACCATCACACCCCTGGAGATTACAGGGCCTGGTAGAAATCCGCAAACATATTCACATTGATCAGCTGAGGATGGTGCCCCCAGCAGTCTTGATTGTAGGGATAGCCAATGCTTCCTCCTGCTATGCCAACTGAGCCACCAGTAATCTCCCTGACCTCTCACCCTGCTCAAAGTGCATGCACGTCAACTGTTACAGTGTATACTCTGCCTTGGAAGCATAAAATGCATTCAGGTCCATACAGGCCTTCTCCAGATGGCGTCAGAGGAGTACCAAGGGGTTGTTAGTGCAGAGACATGTGAGAGACATGATGCCGTCCTCCAGGGCCTTCTGCTGCACAGCCCTCTGTTTGTTGGTGAGGGCAGCATCTCTCATCAAACACAGGGTGATCCAGGAGGCAACAGACCCCTTGTTCTGCTCCAAGCAGGAGGAAATGTGGGACTGGAGCTGGGACAAGCCCAGAGGAGAGCAATAGCGTGACACATTAAGGTACCATAGTTTGCAGCCTGGGGTGACCAGTTCCAGTTCCAGGGACAGTTGAATAAGGGAATAGTTTGATAGTGTCCCTTTGAGGAACCACACATCTTGCAAGAGGCCAACCACCAATATTGATACACTAAAAAGTGATCCAGACAGGATTGGGTATCATACAGCAGGATGTGAGAGTCGTCAAATGTCTACAAGACCATGATCTGCGACGATGTCCTCCAGGATGGACTGATCGGTGGTATTGCCCACATCGAGCAGACCAGTGCAGACCAAGACCACATCTTGGGCCAGGTTGCAGTTCTCCCCCTATGAGTCAGTGGGTGGCATCAATTTCTGTTAGGAGGCAGTTGCGCTGCAGGAAAACTTGCATTTGGGCCCTGTTGGTGCATAGACAAACCCTTCACAGAGCGTCCTCTCATGGAGCTGGAGCTTAACAAATGTGTAATGGCCAACAGGGTCAATCTAGATCTTGAGGACAGTAAGAGGCAAGGATGTATGCAGGAAGATTGCCACGCAACATTTCCAATGCTGTCCGGTCCCATCAGTTACCAATGGGGGGGGGTGGCTACTATGGATCATCCTCTCCACACAGCCTCAATGCAATTTCTCCACCTCCTTGGGGAGAGATGAGTCTCCTAACTGAGAGCCACATTGGCTCATTTGGATTTGAGATACATCCGTAGCTTCTTGTGCTTGATAAAATGGGTGAGGTGATTCACATTCCAGGAGATGGCAAGACATCAAGAATCAGTAGTGATAGGCAGAAGGAAGGAGGAGGGGCAGGGTGTGGAGAAAGGAAGAGTGAGGAGCATGGGAGGGACAAGAGAATAGGAAAGGAAGTGAAGATAATGTAAAGAGGGGTCCGAAGGCAGAAGGGGAGTAAGGAGGTGGGAAGGTAAGGGGGAAAAAAGAAGGAAGAGAGGGGGGTACAAAAAAGCCACGTACTGAAAAAAGGGAAGGACCTGAGAGGGGGGCAGGACGCATAAGAGGGCCTGGAGAGGAAGTCTCATGCTATGGCCAGGGCAAAGGAGCTCAAGGGAAGAGAGAGGAACAGGAACAAACCAGTGAAAAATACATGTACGGCACCTCAGTGAAGTCCTGTAGCCTTAAATTGTGTGTCCAAACCCTGCAGCCCTTGCAGCCTAGGAGGCCCTGGGGTGAAGGGAGGAGGCAAGTCAGGAGAGCAGAGGAACTGCAGCAACCAGGGGGAGGGGAGGGGGGAAGAGGGCACCAGGGGAAGGGAGGGAGGCAGGCAGGGCTACTGAATAGGCAGAAAGTGATTCCCAAGCCTCCAGAGGACATCCAAGACTCTCAGCTGCAACACCTGGGGAGCAAGAGGGGACCAGCCATTCCTGCAGGGATGAAGAGGGGAGCTAACAGAGAGGACAAAAGCATGTTACAGCAATGGAGCAATGAGCTTGGGGGCTCTGGGGCCAAGGAGGGGTAGAACACAGTCAGTGTTCAAGGGAGGGAAAAAATAGAATGACCCTGAATGCAAGCAGCTATCATGGAGTACAACAGAAGAAAAGAATGTGGGCAAGGCAGGATATGAAACAAGCTACACACCACACCAGCAACAATCAACAATGTGCAGAAAACTGTATCCAACTCAAAAAACAGCTAAAAAGCAGCGCAGGAGACAGTCACTCACACAGTATGGCAATACTCATCCATCTGTCTGGAGGGTACAGAAAGCACAGGGAAGCAGCAGTTGGATCAGGCAGGTAGCAGATGGACCAGGAGGGCACAGCAGTCCTCGGCCAAACCGAGTTTCAGCAGGGAACAGGACTGGTTGGACCCTCGGTCCTGCGTAAGCTCCGCCATCACCCAGATTGCATTGTCTTTGTCACTCCTGGACCTGCCTGAGAGGTCCTGCAGCATGTCCTGATTGCGACCCCCCCGGGAATCCAGTCCTCACTCACCAAGGGGAGGGTGTCCACTGATGAAAACACTGCTGATGACTCCACAGATGCCGTGTCAATCCCCTAGTCCAGGAGACTCTCCATTATAAAAAAGCAATTCCATAGAATCAAAGAAGTCCTTAGATCTGCCATTCTTCGTGTGTACTCAAAGAGGCTATGTTTGATGTCCAACTTGTGAAGTTGTGGTTCAAGGGCAAGGAAGGCCTTCCTCTTGCAATTTGTTCATCAGGAGAAGTCCCCTGCAATACGGATCTCATGGTCTTTGAAGTGACATGGACTGTGGCTATGGATCACAGGTAGGATTTAACAAACCTGCTCATGGAGACTGAAGCAGGCAATGATGGGTGGCACGTGACCTGGTGTCGCCAAGCACTGTGGACCCAGTTGGTGGGCTCACTGTGTCTCCAGAGGAGGGGAAAGGCCCTTCTGTGAGGGTGGGAAAGAGGTCCCTGAGGAAGCAACGGACATTGGACCCCTCCACTCATTCTGGGAAGTCGAAGAAACAAGGATTATCCTTGTGATTCCAGTCCTCAAGGTCAGTGAGCTTGTTGCGTAGGTACCATAGTTCTGATTCCCGTCTGGGATTCAGTTGAGTTTCTCCTCCACTATTGACAAGTAGTGCTCCTCCCCTCCACCCTGTCATTTAAGCCAGCTATATTGGCCCGGATAGACCTTGATTCCAAAGTTCGGTCAGACATCTTGGTGTCCATATACCCCATGTGGTGATCCACCCTGGTGATCTCCTAAAGGGTGCGGTCTATGGTGGGGTATGGTGGGGGTGGTCAAATCGCTGGTGCCTAAGTTGGGGGGGTAAGTGTGGGTTGGGACTGTGAGATAACCTCCGTGAAAGTCAGCTGACGGGTCGACTTCCTGGAAGACATCCCAAGGTGTGTAGATGGAACAAGGGTACACCACCTACCAAGAGGTCTGTCAAAAGCCCCAGCAGCCAGATAGGCAACTCACACTGTGGCAAAAAAGAAGCAGGCATTTGCTACTCAAGACCAGAGACCGGGGAAGGGGGGACCAGGAAGGGTCCCTGGCTCAGCCCCCCATCGAGGATGAGCCCAAGTCCAGGAGAGGTCCCTGCCACATGGGATGATGGTCTCCAGCCTCGAGCACTAACTGGCACCAGCCCTAGGGCCTATGACAAACAGCATTCCACTGCCCTGTACTGTCCTAGGTGAGGAGGCCATGCACAGAGGCCCTTGAGTCAGCCCCTTCTCCAGTCCAATGAGATAGAGGGATAAGAAGGTGGCCCCAAGCCCGTGCTGAGTCACTGCAGGTAGGGAATGAAGATGTAGACATAGCAGGCAAGTCCAGGGGTGGCCAGGGACAGTGTGCCCCACCTTGAGGCCTAGTGCACAAAGTTCATCAGACCAGGACAGAGCTCAAGTCCAAGGGGTCATCCTCCAGTCCATGCAGGGCAATGGTCTACCATCACTGTCCCCTCACAGGTGTCAGGAGCAATGAGACCCACTCCACAGCAGGCCAGAGGGGCTATAAGTCACTAGGATGAGGTATGCAGGTTTGCAGGACAAGTGCTGATTTGTGCTCTCCAATGTAAAGGCCCTGAATGGCCAAACCCATGCTGTGCAGCAGATCAGGGGTGGGGGCCAAATGGGGGGCAAACACCATCTCAGGTGAAGGTGAGGAGAGGGCAGGAAGCCTTGTATGACCCCCGATGTAGGGTGATGTGCTTGATATGTTCACGGGCCGCGCCACAGCCCAGTGACCTGCTCCATTATGGCTGTGTGCCTCTGTGACCCAGGTCATGCCTGCTGTACGGCTGCCTCATATCCATTTGGTGGATTACCTGGTCACTGATGCGGTGTGCTGGTGGATCCAAGTCTGGAGGAACCACAGGCAAAGAGCCATCCCGACTGCAAGCTAGGTGGCTCTGAGAACACCACTACATCCCCCGAGGCTCTCCGATGCTGCAGAGTCTTCCTTCAGGCAGCCATTTTCAGCAGCGGCCAGACTCTGCCCCACAATATATCTTGTATTTTAGCATATGAAGTCAACGTAGAAAAAAATACACCCACATGAAGAGGGGCGCTGGCCAGTGTCCCTGGGGTAGCTAGGATGCGCTTGGCGTGACACGTGCAGCATACAGACACGGATCAGTTCATTGGTAGAATGGGCGTGAAAAGACCATGAGGGTACCGCCCTGATTTATTATATAGCCCTCACTCTGGATACCGTACCATGTCACGGAGCAGGGCAACAAACATGTAAGAGCCCGAGTGGCTCTCTACATCCCCCCCAGGTTTTAGTACATCATTACAAACATCCGAAAACAAAAAACCCACCAGCGGAAGAGAAAAGGAAAGAGAGAGAGAGATAGAAAGAGAGAGATCCACATAACACATCAGCTTCTTTCAGCGCAGGAAGTCCTTCATTCATTAGCTGGGGTTAGGGTTAGGCTGCAGGTGGTACCGGGCATGTCCTTCTCAGAGTTCAGACCTACTCGATGGTCTCAGGTCTGGGGAACTGGACCCCTCCGGGTCCCGGTTTTACCTGACCCCGTTGCTATATGAACCTTCAAGCGGCGAGTCTGGTTGCGAGGCACCACCCATTTCATCTGCACTTCCCGCATAAGCACCGTCCTCAAGGGGTACCACCTTCCGGATCCACAACACGTTCCTCGTCACCCGCCGTCCCCCTCTCACGGCAGTCACCATGGTCCCTTCAACTTTCTCTACTCTCCAAACATCCGGGTCAAAGGGGGTGCAGAACTTGCAGCCTGGGTGGCAGTCCTTTAGAATGACCATCTCTCCCACCTGCAGATCAGGATGCTTTGCTCTCCTCCTTTTACTGGCTTTTTATCGTTAGACAGTGTGCTCTTCTCCTGCGTCTTGGACACGTCTAGGGCAGCGGGTTGCCAGCCGCCGTCCGCTGGTATACAGTCTCTGGGTAGAGAGCTGAACATTAAAGCCGCCGGGGCACATCCAGTGGCACTTTGTGGAGTCTCTTGGTAGGCCCTCAAGAAGGTTTGGAGGCAGAGTTCAGCATCCTCTTGCTGACTTACCCCAATACGTAGGGCGCGATTCATCATCCTCATGAATCGTTCTACATCCCCATTCGCCTGAGGCCATTGAGGGGTGATCCTCCGATGTGTTATGGCCAGCAAGCGTAAATAGTCATGGAACTCCTGGCCATGGAATGGGGGGCCATTGTCGGTCCCTATCTCATCTGGCAGACCCAAAAGAGTGAACGTCTTAAGAACTGGACGGACAACCATTACGGCCGTCAGCCGGCCATCCGGAAAACTGCCAGAGTCCAAGCTGATCTGAGACCAAGGGCGAGTCCTGGGTGACTCAGTCACACCAGGAGCAGGGACAGGATCATGAGCAGTGATGGCACATGGACAGTTCTGCGTATCAGGTCGTACACCACGGTGTCCATCCCTGGGAACCACACCTTGCCTCTTAGACGCGCTTTCGTCTTCTCAATTCCTTGATGACCTTGGTGCGCCAACTCCACCACTTGGCTTTGCAGGCTCCGGGGTATCACCAAACATTGTCCTCTTAGAAGGAGACCCTCTGGATTCACTGAGAGCTCCAACCTCACCTTCCATATCTGTTGTATTGCTCGACGTTCCTCGGAGTCAATCACAGACGCTTTGCAAAGAAAACGTTTCTAGGAGCGGTCGTGTAACGCCTCCTTCACTCTGCCTATGAGGGCATCTCGGCCTGAGGCGTCGGTGATCTCAGCCACTGTGAGAGCTGTAGGGCATGCCATGCTCACGATCATACTTACAAAACTCTCCATACGTCCATCCTCCTCTTCTGCTTCTTCCTCAGAGCGTGGCGGCAGAGGATGTTGTGACAGAGAATCTGCTGGATTATTGACACCTGGACAGCAGACAACTTGAAACTGATATGGCTGAAGAAGTATGGCCCACCTTTCAATTCTTGGAGGGGCAAGCCTGGCAGAGCCCGCGAAGAGGGACATCAACGGCTTATGATTGGTGACCATCCTGAACTCGTTTCCACATAGATATAAGTGGAAATGCTGACAAGCCCACCTAATGGCTAACGCCTCTCTCTTAATTTGTGTATCCAAGGCCTCAGTTGCTGAGAGGGTCGGCTGGCATACGCCGCAGGCATCCACTGCTGGTGACTTTGCTCTTGCAGTAGCACTGCTCCTAGCCCGACGGGTCTGGCATCCACCACTACCTCAGTTCTCTTCTGTGGGTGGAAATAAGCCATGACTGCTGTGTCCAACAGGGCTTTTTTCATGGCCCGAAATGCTTTGTCCTCCTCCGGGCCTCACTCCCACGGGGTACTGGTTTTTGTGAGCCACCTGAAGGGATCGGCAAGTGTAGCTAGATTGGGGATGAACCTCCTGCAATACATCGCTATCCCGAGGAAACTCCTGACCTCAGTGGCATTACAATGTATCGACGCTCTCTTGATGGCTTCCACTTTCATGGGGTCCACTCTTAGTCCTTCCCTTGATAAAAATTTAGCCAAAGAACTCAATAGAGTTGCAGTAGAATGCGCACTTTTTCCTGTGTAGCGTTAGTCCAGCCTCTGACAGTCGCTGTAGGGTGTCTCGCAAGTGCTTATGATGTTCTTCCAGAGTGTTGGAAAAAATCAAAATGTCATCACTTAGGTTGATGACGCCAGCCAAACCTGATAGTGTCTCTCGAATTCCGTTCTGGAAAATCTCCGCCACCAAGGAGACCCCAAAACGTAATCGTCTGTACCAATGCAGCCCCACATGTGTCGAAAAGGTGGTGATGTTGCGGCTCTAAGTGCTCAACCCCAGTTGGTGGTATCCTGAGTTCAAGTCTAACTTGGAGAACCATTGAGCTCTGTTCCGGTCGCCAATAATATCGTCCGTGGTCGGTGTGATTTGGCGCTTCCGTTAGATGTCACTGTGGGGACGTGCATATCCACACAGAGACGAATGGCTCCAGCCTTTTTGGGCTTGGGCGATGACGAGAGGTGAAACCCAAGGCGTCGGTCCAGTCACTTTCTTTATTACCCCCTGCTCCTCAAGAGTCTGTAGTTCTTGTTCCACCTGAAGCCTCAGGTGGAACGACACCCTCCGATGTCTCAACGCAGTGGGGTATATGGTAGAGTCGACATGTAGGTGAAACTGCTTGCCCTTTAGCTTCCCCAATCCGCAGAAAAGCTCCAGGAACTCCTCCAGCACCGCTTCAGCATGGGAATCGTGCACCTGTCGGGCAAAGAACACCAGTTCTGGGTCTTCGGCCATGTGACACCCTAGGAGTGTTCCTTTCTTCCCTTCCGCCACGTGGAATTTTGCTTGCGTTGAGTGTCAGTCACTGACGACAGTAACTTCTATTGCCCCCTCTGAGGGAAAACGGTTCTACACCACCATACACGTATATCTTGGTGCAGCATGGCTTCAGCTCTGGTGGAGGTGATAGCTTGTTATACTGATCAACGTCCATGATGTTGACCAATGCCCCCGTGTCAATGAGTGGCAATACTGGCATGTCATTGATTGTTATGGTGCATATGGGAGGAGGCCGCTGCCTCTGATCCAGTCTGTCAGCAAAAGAAACAACAAATATTTCTTCCTCTTCGTCGTCGTCTTATGGGGTGGCGCCTGGAGGCGGGCCCACTGCGGCTGTCCCTGCTTCCTCATCTAGCATCAACTGTTTTACCACTGCTCTTCACACAGAAGTTGTTCTGGTTCGAGGCCGCCCTCTTTGGCAGACCCTGGCAAAGTGGTGGGCTTGCCACATCTAGAGCAGTTTTTGCCTTTCGCGGGTTGCCGCAGTTTCCACACCACTTTTCCTCCACTCTGTCTGGCCGAGCCATTCACAGTGAGTTCTGACGGCAGTAGATGGCGTCAACTTGTTCTTCCTTCATGCGGCTCAGTTTTGTTGGACCTGGCACAATGGATGACCGTGCCAGGCGGCAGGCATATCTTCGGCGTGGCTGTTGGACAGCTAGTGCGATCTCGCTAGGATGAGGCTGTCATCAAGCGAATGTCTGGTTGGCGTAGAATCAGCCTTTCCAGCACTGTGGAGAGACATTCCTAAATTATCTGCGCTCTGATTTCGTCGTGGTGATAGATGCCTGTGCAGGTGCTTGCTTGCTTGCGCAGGCGCACGTAAAAAATGTCCACCAACTCTGTTGGTTTGCTGGGCTTGTCGCAGTTTGAACTTTTCGTAATCAGGGTTGAGCCGCGGGTTGAAATACCTGTCAAATTTGTAATTTCCTGTGTTCTGCAGCGTCTCAAACAAGTCATAGAGCTTGTCGCCTCCGAAATGCAGCATTAATGACCTTTGCACTGCACTGTCCGTCTCTCGTGTGGCTCAGAAGTAGTGTCTCAGCCGTCCGAGCCAGTGGTGCCATTGTGGCGCAGCCGTGGCAGGGTCTGCAAACTGGCCGAATGGGGGTAGTGCGGCAACAAACAAGTGTGACCCGTTATGGTGAGCTGGGCATTGGGGGGTGGCGTCCAGTGAAGAGCTCATGATCCTGCCTGGGACTTCACTTTTCTCCCCTCCGTGTAGATTACTGCTTCCAGTTGTCACAGATGCATGTCCACTTCACTGGGCGCTTGTGGGCAAAATTAACATCAATGCCTAGATGTTGAGAGATTTGGGGGTGGCAGGTGATGCAGTCCCATCAAAGGACCGAGTGAGTGAGGCTGGCTGTAGATGGGATGGGGATCCTCCCTGTACCTTCCTTTAAACAGGCCTTAGTGGGGGAGAAACTTCCACTAACAGGCCTTTGTGGAGAAAAAGAAAAAAAAAATTCACAGGGAGGCACCAAACCTTGGTACTTGGCACAGGCACTGGTACTTCACCTGTCAGAACCTCAGCAGAGGAACACCTCGGCCTCCAAGACAGCCGAGGCCTCACTGCCACACAAGCAGTTGAAAAGGCAGCCTCAGGGGTCCTTGCTCTCCAACGCACGTAGAGAAAATGAAACCCCGGTCGCGCTAGAGATGCTGATGCAGGTGAGGCAGGCCGGCAGCAGGGTGGAGCACCTTCCCCTCCTCCTGGGGGAGCGACCAAGACGGGGTCAGAGGCACGCCGGAGCCACACGAAGATGTGCACCTCCAAGGCACATGGGAGGCCCGCCAGGTAGAAGAGGGAGCTGTGCACGGACAGAGAGGAGCAGCTGAGGACTGCCCGTGGCAGAGCGGGCGTGGTAAGTAGCAAGTGGGCACCACCCTTGTCGCCAAATGTAGAGGGGCGCTGTCCAGCGACCCTGGGGTAGCAAAGATGTGCTTTGCGCAACACGCGCAGCATACAGAAATGGATCCAGTTTGTTGGTAACACAGGCGTGAAAAGACCACGAGGGCCCCACCCTGATTTATTATATAGCCCTCACTACGGACACCGTACCACGTCAAGGAGCAGGGCAACAAACATAGAAGAGTTCGAGTGGCTCTCTATATTACATACTATTACCCAACTGATCCACATAGGATTAGTGGTGAAGAATGGTTAGAGTGATGCAACAAAGCTGATAATATCAAGATGAAACATCACCTGATATCAACAGGAGGCACATTTTCAAGAAAGGCTCTAGCCGAGTCAGCTATGTAAACACAAATTTCCCCCCTGTGTTATCCAGTCTCAGCTTTGCTGGTAAACCCACTGATGCCGCAATGCCTCTCTATGTTAGTCCGCTACTCACTTCCATAACATTCTTTTCCCTATGCAGCCTTTCACCACTCAGACCAGTGAAGACAAGAAGTGTCCTCCTGTAACAACACCATGGAGTTTATGATCACTACTGCCAACTCCTTTTCCCTCAACTCTTCAATTATCACCACAGCTGTGTTGAGCCTCTCCATATTACCAGTTCTTGCTCTACATGGCAGAGAAATTTCACCACATACTACTTGGTGTACCTTCTCATCTATCAGGGACAGCAAATCATCAAAGACCCCTCTCATATGAGCCAGCACTGGTTTCACAGTTATCCATTCCAGGACTCCCACCACATTCAAGCGCATTACACTATTAAGTTTTCAGGTCTTTGACTCCATCAATATAATGCCCTTCATTATATGAGACTCGAAGGGCATAAAATCTTACACCACCCCCTAGTTTCCTTGATCTCACTTTCCACTTCAGGGATTTTTTTCTCAAATTGCATCTGTACCCTTCTCTATATTCAACACTTTTCAGCTAGCCACTCCAGCTTGTCTTCTACTTCACTCACTGCCTTTTCAGTGCATTTTGTTTTCACAGCTAGATCAGCCACCAGGATAGATGTTGATCGCTTTAAGGCTCACTCCCCTGCTGCTATCTCCATGCCATTATCAGGGTCTATGACAGGCTCTTCTTTATTATTATTCTCGTCTCAATGCACCATTAATGTGTCTCCTCTGTGGCATCTCTTGTCTGCTGTGATGGAACACTGGAGACAGGCGGCAGGCCCCAGTGCTTATTCCTTCACATTAACCATTTGTTGTGGACAAGCATTGTTCGTACAGCTTTTAAAGTCCACTCACTTTGGCATTGATGATGGGGTCTCCCTCTACAAACTGCTTGCCCTCTCCCCTCCATAAAAGCAATGAACTCCACCTCTTGGGTTAGGCCATAGGAAATTTACTTCACATCAAACAATATGGCATGAACATGATAAATCAAAATTGTGCATATCCTATTTAGATAATTATGTAGACATAGTACACAAATAGGTTATTACATAAAGTTACACATTAAAAATCCCTGCCACCTTCAGAGACTGCATAGACCAGGCCCAACGTAACCTCCAGGGTACCCAAGGTACACCTAGAAGTGTAACGCCACCACCAGGTCAACCGTCCTTCCAACCAGCTTCACCCCCCAAAGGCTTCTCCAGCAGAAGAGAGGCCATCTGGCCAATCTAGCGCTTTCAATAATCAAAGTGCCATTATTCAGCTTAAAAATAGATCCTTTAATATAGAAAATTAGAGGTGGATACATGGCAAAATCCCTCAGTGACCTCTGTTTTGTAGCACCTCAGGGAAAAAATAGTGGGACACCAGGTGCCAGCCCACTTTTAAAACCCCTGCGCCTACCTACTCCATTGTCTACCCCATGACCACTTCCGTTCATGACTTACTTCCTCTGACCCCCACCTCCATGATGGAGCTACTATCAACACCCATCCCCATATGCAGATAGGTTTCTTTGCCAGGATCTCAGCTTCAGGGGTCCATGGTGGTTGGGGGCAAAACACCCTTTGTGGTGCTCAGTGTTTAATTTGAGGCGTAAAGGTCATCAACACTCTTTTTTGGAGGACCAGCCCTTATTTTACCTCGTCAGACTTCCCGAGAACAAGAGAGACAAAAACACACAAATGGGAAAAAAGGAAGAACAGAAAGACGGAAAAAAATGTTGCCATTGAAAAAGCAGGAACCTGCAAGAGAGAGATAAATGGGTAGGGACTGTATGGTAGTGGATTAAAGAGGCACAAGTTGGATGCAGGGCTACGCAGCCTTTGTATTTGGTGCACTAAAATTTAATGGCCCGATTGCGGTCATCTGAGCAGTGCTTTGGGCACCAGCAATTATTATTTTGCAAATTAAGCACTGGTGGTACTGAGTAGTTCCGGCTGATGGATGGCCCGAAGAAATCAGGATTGTGTCACTCCTAACATGACTCTTCCCTTGCTCACCTCCTTGGGCGGTCTTTGTTGTTTTGATGCCAAACTTGGAGTACAGTCCGGCCTCCATTCACTCCCTCCTCATCTGCGCCGGTCACTCCCCAGGACTGCGCTACCAAGGAGGTGCTGGTCTTTCATGCTAAGACTCAACACACCGGGTATGTAGCAATGGCCAGTGTCCATCACTCTGTGAGCTTACCACGCTTCTCCTCATGGGGTTACAAATCAAGACGGCGCTGCTGACACCGTTGACGAGGCAAACACAATGTGCCTCCAATGAGGGGCGCAACTCAGGCCCCTACAACCCCTGTGGCGGAGGGGGGGGGGGTACAACTCTGCAGGGGGCCCCATCTCATCAAGGGGACCATATTCAGCCCAAGATCACATTCTGCAAGTGGGCCCCCATCATTTTGCGTTAAACCACTGCCTCCAATGTAAGGCATCCATAGTCCTGGGCTTGCCCTCAATGCACTCTCAATCAACCGGGGAAAGCACAGAGAGTAAGAAATCAGGACCTCGACGAGAAGAACCAAGGAATGCCATTATCTTCAGCACTAGGCGGACCATTAGCACTGATTTTTGAAAGAATAAAGAAAATAACATGTGACTGAAATCCGTAACTTCTTTGAATGAAAAGCAGGACACAAAAATACTGCTGGTAACATATCTAGAATGTGTATTCAGATAGTTATAGTATGGTATGGTACATGCCACTGGACTTATGTGATTGTGTGGCTGCAGTGATTTTTGCATAATGGTAGATTTGCTGCACTTGCCATAGAATGCAATATCTGACACATAATCTGCAGATTTTAACAAAAAAAAAGTTTCTAGCTCTATCATTTCAAAAGTTAGTAAAAATGCAGCAACACATGTTGCCTTGCGGTGAAAGACCCTTAGCGAAGGGTGACTGGTAACCTTTCCGAGGCTTATTGCTATGTTTAGATGTTAAAATGGTACTAATGAGGTACAACGAGCGCACAGGCAGTGCCAACAAGCTTAAAAATAATAAAATAATAAAGTAATACTATCACAAAATGTGCCGAATAATGGTGCATAATGTGCCTATTCTTGCCGCATGATTTGACCCCCCCTTACCTCACAATTCCGGTAGACCCAGACATGATTCAGTCAGCATTCAATATTGCATGCTGTTCATATATAGTACCACTGGGCGGCAGCATCTTTACATTAATGTTAATTTGGACTGTTTGTAAAGTCTTTGTTTCACAATAAACTGTAGCCTGCAGCATTCAGCCGATTTCTGTAATTCAGCGGCATTTCAGATCTCATGTTCCACAAACATTTTCACAATCTGTCAAAGGCTCATTACCATATGTTTAATACAGTACATCATGTTTTTCTGGTTATGGTAAAAAAGCATATTAAAAATAGTATCACACAGGCAGAACTTACACTATTCAATATGAAGGACTGCAGAAGGAGTTTGAATCAGCCAAACTTTATTTTACTTAACTGTGCTTTTTCATCAGTCAGTGTGCAAGCGTGGGCTACTGACATCAAGACATAATGGAGGCCATTCAAGAGTTACAATTAACCATTACGTAATTGTAATAGGATGCGCACCAAGGGCCAGATCTGCACGCGATTTTGCGGTCACAGAAGTCAAAAATCGCTGTTTGCGATCACAAACTGGCCTTGTAAAATGTGCCATCCCTATTTTGCAAGTCGGTATCCAGTTACTGAATGGTAAAATAGGGATTGTGACTCGCAAATAGGAAGGGGCCTCCCTTTCTAATTGCGACTTGCAGGCTCATGTGGTGAATGTGGTCCCAAAACAATTACAGTTAGCACCAATTTCAAATTGGTGTTAACCCATTCGCAAAAGGGAAGGGGTCCCACTTTTCATTTTCACTTTTGAAATGCATCCCGTTTTCCTTTTAGGAAAACCGGCTGCATTTAAAAACAAGAAGACAGACATGGTGGTCTGCTGACCCCAGCAGGCCACCATACCTGTGTGTGCGGTCTTTTTTAAATGGGTCGCAAATTTCCATCTCCCTCATTAATATTCATGAGGCAGGTCTCTTGCGACCTATTTGGGAATTGCAAACAGTGTGGTTAACACTGTTGTACATTTTGTTTTGCAACTCGCAATTTGCATTCACAAACGGATCACAAATTGCGAGTCACAAAACAAAAGGGCGTACATCTGGCCCAAGTGAGCTTTTTCACTTTGTGCTGATGGTATGTGAGAGACGCTTTATTACACGTTTGGGAGTTTTGGAACTTCTGGTTCTGAACCCAACGGGGTTATTCACTAAGTCTTCGTCTGTAGGCTTGTGTGGAGCAAATGCATTATAAAAGCCCTCTAGCTCAGCATAAAATTGTGCAGTATATCACAAGTGCCCTCACAAAGTAAGCCACTGTATGTTGATGTACTCTAGACCTTGGATGTATTCCGAGTTCTGCTGTATGCATGTGCACATGTTTATCAAACTTTCACGCAGCAAGCCACTGTGCTGAGTGAAAGAGAAAGGACAGGAAGAGAAGGGACAGGAATGTGCTGTATTTGACATTATACAGTTCATTCCTGTTCTTTCCTTGAGCTGGCCCACAATGTGCTGCCTAGCAACAATGCAGGCACCCATACGCTGTGGTGCGAAGATGCCTGCGTTGCAGACAGGATTGTTTCTGTGCAGGAAAGGGCACCTTTCTGCATAAAAACAGTCCTCTGAGGCATTTTCCTCTTCCTATGTGTGCTGCCGAATGCAGTACACATAGGAAGAGGAAAAAACAAAGAAAAATAAATATATTTTTCCTTGTTACACCTCACCTGGGGAGGCCCAGCATTTTGATGCATTCCCAGGTCCACCAGTAATGGTAAGTCTGAGAATGCACCAAAATCCATGTGTGTATACATGGGAACACCCATGCTCTACTTATGGAATGCCTCCTTGGGGCAGAGTAATGCAAATCAGTGATTTGCACTCCTTTTAGTTACTATAGATTTATCAAGCCACACAGGGTGAGTCTTTGTGGCTTGATAAATCTAACTTAGTAGCTGTGTTGCCCTTACGCACCCTTGCATGGTCAAGGGCAGCACAGATCGTTGATAAATCTTCCCCTAAAGTTTTTTAATGGTGTGCTTTGCAAGGGAGGGTATACACCAGCTAATCAGAAAAACAATGTAGAAAATTGGGCCCCTCTGATCAGACCAGGGCCTGCCGGTGCAACAATCGCTTTGCTGCCCCCCTCTCCTGCCAATGACCTCCTTCTCCACAGATTGCCTCATGTTGACCTCCAACAGTGTCCCTCATCTGTCCATTGCCCCTCTGTCACATGTATTCATTTGTTTTATGGCACTACTCTTACCAGTGTAGGGTGTCAGAGCACTTTACATCACACATAATTATACAGAGACAATGAATGAATCATACAACGGGTAAATCAATCTGTAGGAAACATTACATAAAACAATGAGGATTACAAGGTGTAGGAGTCATGCCATCCATACTAGTAGGCAGTATATTGTAAGAGTATTTAGTTTGGAGAAGCCCAAACACAGGATTTAAAACATACCACAGTGGTGTTGAGGTTGGCTTTACTAATAAGAATGTAATTCTATCTAAACAAACACTTGTGATCACCATTAGGATAATGAAAGACTGGGGAAAAAATTTAACCTTTCAACTTATAACATGCAGTTGGCATGCAGCTATTTGATGATGGTGTATAGCTCACAGAACAATATTAGGATTGCAACTAATAAACTGCAAGTAAAAGATCTCTGTGACAAAAGCAGTAGCCCCGTGGGCTATCTACATAAAATTCAGTTCTATGGTCTACATGGTATACGTTCTTTGCAGCAGGCATGTTAGCCCTCTGCACTACTGCAGGATGAGTGAAAACTGCCACTAGACAAAACTCCGGCTCTTTCCAGCAGGTACATTAATCATGAGCGTTATCTTGACATTTTTATTGTTCCCTGAAAACTGCTGGACACACAAGGAACTGACAGCAGATGCTTTTACACTCATAAGTTATTTCTAAACCCAACACCCCCACACCCTCTCAAGCTCAGAGCCAGGTGCGGCTGCATTGGTCGCACCACCTTAAACTAAGGCCATCACTGGATTATAACATGGTTTTAGCTGTCTCCAGGCACACACTGCAAACCATTGTTTAACCTATGCTGAATCTATGAAAGCCTTTAATGCTGGTCCAGAGAACTCGCTAGTAGAGTGTAAACTCGATCACACGGATGATTAAACATTAGGCAGTTTATCCATGAGTGTCTCTCTCTCTCTCTGCCAAATTCGCGTGAGTCGTCCTATCCTAAATAAATATCGGTACAGGACATCATATCCCTAGGTCGGTCACGCTGGCTATTACTTGAGTGCACCACACTGATAGAGTTGGCGTTCACCATTAATCCAGAGCCACAAAACCACTCTGCAAAACTGTCACTCCCCGAACCAGGCCCTCTGTGAGGTGGACAGAGGGCTGCGTCAGTCAAATAGGCAGTGGTGGCCTAACTGCCAAGGGTGACAAGACGTGTTCGGCATGGAGCCAAGACGGGCATTTCATTAAAGTGGGTTAAACCAGCAGCACTACTCGAACGCAGACGAATTCATTGTCCATCAGGAAACATGTTTGTTCAGTTCATTCGGGCGATTCATTGAGTGGACAGGAGGCTTCAGAATATGCAATCTCCTCTTCACTTTTTTTTCTCAGCAGCCATTAAATGTATAAACATAATAGAATGTACTCATGTAAAAACTACAATACCTATGAGTAAAACTACAAACCCCAGGAGTCCAGTGTATAATGATCGAACCCCATTGAGGTGGCAGTGCGGCAGGCAGCTTTAGGAGGGAGGGGGGCGGGCGGGATACACACACACACACACACTCATTCTTCCACACACAGACACGCACGCACGCACATCCATTAACAACACTCATACCATTCAAACATGCACGCATGCACCAAACATTCATTTTAAAAGATCGCAAACACTCATTCTTTCACATACACACACACGCACATCCATTAACAACACTCATAACACTCAAACATGCACGCGCGCACCAAACATTCAATTTAAAACCTCACACACATACACACACACACACTTACCTTCAACCTCCAGGTCCCAGGAGGGTTCGGACTGCTGCCTTCCCTCATTGGCTGACCTTAGGTCAGCCAATGAGGGAAGGCAGCAGTCCCAGCCTCGTCACAGAGTGGGATGGGGTCAGTGAGACTGCTGACCCCACCCCACTCTGTGACGAAGTGACACTGATTGACACTCGCCCTTGGCACTTCAGGGCTTAAACCTGAAGCGCCCAGGGAAAGTGTCAATTGGTGACGCTTTCCTCGTCACCCAGGGGAGGGCCTCGAGGCACCTTTGCTGAGCTGAGGAGGTCACGCCCATAGGAGCTGTGACCTCTTCAGTCCAGCAAAGTTCAGCTCAGGCAGCCAGGAGTGTGCGCAAATCGTGCATGTCCGCTCCTGGCTGCCTGAGCTGAACATGGAGAGTGTCTGTCAGGCTGACCTTTGTTCAGCCTGACAGACACTTTTCATGAGGGGCAAAAGGTGTGGGGGGGGGGGTGGCCCCTCCGCTCTAAAGGATGGGCCGCCACTGTGAGGTGGCCATATACACCATAATATCAAATAGAGATCTGCCTCTTCATGCTGCGAGGATCCAGAGTCACCTTGAAGTTGTATTATTAAAATTATTCTTGCTATGGTATGAAACTGAAACTGAGTGTAGTATTAAGAACCTGTAGACAAGTAAACAACTTTGATAATATAAAAGGATGAATAATGAAGCAGAAAACTAAAATGCACATGTCAAAAGTATGACAAAAGGAAGGGATAATCTGTTCCTCCGAGTCCTTTTTAGTTTTTAACATTCTTTTTAATGAATGCAATAAAATGTTCCATTCCATGTCAGGACTGGAGGTTTATGATAGAGCCCCTTAAACATAGAACCTGTAGACCAAACAGCAAAGTGGATAATGTGTGCATGAGGAGCACCAGCATCATAAGATTTGAGGGCATATTTACAAGAAAATGGCACAACAGCTCTGACGCGTCACTTTTCTTTTGTTGCCCTATGCCTCCTAACATCACAGAGGTAGCACTGTATATAGTGCTCCATGGCGCTCAATAGCATCATAATGTATGATGCTATTGTGGCACTTTGCTGGATTAACGCCATAAATTATAGCGTCAGTCCAGCAAAGCACAGGGAGGCCCATAGGTTATTATGGAAGCGTCACTTCAATGACAGACAAATGACAGAACAAATGGAACAGTGAAATCTTGTAAATTTCGCTGGGCCATTTTTTTGGGCCTCCCTGTGTGGGAACACCCTCCTTGCATACATTTATACCTGGTGCAGGTATAATGTGGCACAGGGGGTTACAAAGTGGTGCAATGCATGCACTGCACCACTTTGTAAATATGGCGCACAGTAGGGTCTCCTTAGCGTCTCCTTACCGTAAATAAAATGACATTAGGGCAGTGCAAGGAGGCACAAGGGGCTTGTAAATATGCCCTTTAGTACCCATTGCTCCTCTGGCAAAATGAGCTATTGATATAGAAGCGTTAATGCCTGCTTCAGCTAGAATCCACTTAATCCATCTGGACAACATAAAGCAAGATACAGGAGCATGAGGACTTACAAAAGAAATAAGCAGTTGACCTGAAGGAGAAGTTCTGAATTCTTCGATAACAGTGTTCTAGCAGTCAACAGCAAATGAAAGACATAGAGAACACCGTTGCAAAATATCATTTTGTAGATTGTACTTTATAATGTTATAAAAAAGTTAACATACCAACAGCAAAGTATTAAAAAATACAATAAAAACTACGTAGGTGAAACAGCAGTTGCAAATGTACATTATTGCCATACGTCTATCTGAAATTAGACGCCAAATGAAACAATGTTTCTGTAAATATCCATACACCGAAATCAAGTCTCAGCAACATTTGAACCAGATCCAAAACATGGGCATTTGGCAATCTACAAAATGCATGGGTTATTAGGGTCGAGCGCGCAAAGTGTTCTGTCCCTGATGTAATCTCTCTATGGGCTTTTAACCATGCCCATGTCACACCCATCAGTTTGGTTGGTTCGTAGCCTTGCTTTTTAAAATTTGCTTGATTTCATTAGTGAAAGGCATGCACATGTCATGCCTTTTCCGGTGTTTAGCCCTTCTTGAGCGCACCGGCCAACTACTGAAAACATACGAGGCTCGATGTTTTCCATTTGATTTCTGGACTACTTTTTCTTTCGTAGGCAGTGTGATCTCGCTGGGCAGTAATCGAGCGCTTTCCATAACATCGACACTGTTACATGAATAATTGCACCTTTGCCGATATGTTTCACTGCAAGAGAACTTCTTATTCATTTTGTGTGTCTGCTTTGCACACATGGGAGCCGTCAGCTCGCTTATGTGAAAATGTTTTACTTTTAGTTTGTGTGGCAAAAAGTCTGGTTAGGAGTTTAAAACACTAATAGCTCTAACTCGAGCAAACACTAGACCCATGTCATTGCAAAATGCTTCTTTTTATAATGGTGGGTAACTCTGTGATGATATATTTTGGGATTAATCACAAGGTACTAAAAATACACTATGCATATTTGCACGCGTTATATGGCACATCCCTGCGTTTCCCCCTCTGCCAGCGCTGAGTTAAGCTGCCTGAGTTGGCGCAGGCATCCTTGCACCATAGTGCAAGGTTGTCTGCATTAAGGGGGTAGATTGTTTATGTGCAAGAAGGGACACCTTCCTGCACATAAACGATCATCCATGGCATTTTGCATCTTCTATGTGTGCTTTTTCATGAGGACACTGAACAAGTTTATTTTATTTCAAGGGGTAGAAACGAGAAAGTTTAGTTGACTATTTACTTGTTATTGTGAAAATACAGACACATACCACAGGTTATCACCCGCTTTCCACCAGTATCAATGATCATATGTGTGGGAATGTCAATACCAAAATGATTCATTTAGTTAATCATCATATTCAAATCTTTCTCATCTAGATGGGAAGGTATAATTTGTTGACAAAGACGGTGCCCTCAAATTGCAGTCAGCTCAATTACCTCTATGCACCAAATCTTGTCTTTGTTTAAACTGAGATATTTAGGTTGGTGGCCTATCCTCTACAGGCAGTCAGACCTTCAACACTCACCCATGTTTGCATGTGTTCCTCCGCAGCTTCAATCTATGCACCTCTTGTGTTCTGGAGACAAAATGAATCCCTGTCCCTTGGACAAACCATACTTATAACCACAGCATTTTGTTCCCAAATCCCATTTCGGAAAAGCTGAAGAAGATCTGATTCTTACACTTATACAGGACGTTTTTTGTAGAAAAAGCTACTTACAGTTTTTCAATGAATACTAAACTTAATTTGGAATCATGCCTATCCACTCTACACAGATGGAGTCAGCCAAATGTTGATTGACTAAATTCATAATTTCTGCATTTGGTTGAGTGGCTAATATTGTCACTCTCTTCCTGCGGGAACTTTATGAGCTGTTTTTAGGTCAAGCAATAACAAAATAAGTCTTAATTGTTAAACATACCTATTGATACATGGACCATGATGACAAGTGAAACCTGTGCTGGGTATCGTCCTTGTTCATTTTGCCCTTCTGCCACGCGCACTGCAGATGATCATCAGAAAGTCTGTGCTGCCACACTACCATTACTTCTTTACTACTTTTGCAGAAAGTTTTTTTTTTATGCATTTATTCCATCACCAAAGGTGTGAGGGCATTCTATTGATTGAACACGTGTTTTACTGACAACATTATCTAGTATGACCCAAATCGTATATTTGGCCCAAACCTTCAGTTGCTGCTCATTATTCATGTCGAGGAAGGCTATATTGGCTATTCACGATTCTCTCATGGACAAATGGTTTACAACAGGTGGCATTACTGTGTTGTTTTATGAATTACAAAATACAAAATACACAGTGGTTTCCAGAGAATGCCTAGGGCTTTCATAATTTCCAAATAAATGCCAATATTAATTCCACCAGTGAAACACAAAGGGCCCAATTCACAAAGGTAAACTTACATCTGTAGTCTAAGTTTGGACCTGAAGCCTAAGGGCCAAATTCCCAAAAGTAAACTTAGACATGAAGTCTAAGGCCCATATTTATTGGAAATTGGCACATCACAGCAAGTCACCTAGTTGTGCTGCACTGCGTCATTGGGAAAGGGCAGGAATGTGCCATATTTAAGGCATAAGATATATTCCTGTCCTTTCCCCCTGTGCTGGCATAATATGGTGCAAGGGTGCCTCAGTTGCATGCAGGATTGTTTTTGTGTAGGAAGGTGCACCTTCCAGCACAAACACAATCCTTAGAAGCCTGTTCTTCTATCTATGTGTGCTGCAGAATGCAGAACACATAGTAAGAGGAAGTAACAAGGGGAAATAAACATATTTCTCCTCCTTACGACTCTCCTGGAGAGGCATATCTTTTTCGTGCACTCCTAGGTAAACAAGGTTTGGTAAATCTCGAAATGCATCAAAACCATGGGAGTTGCATAGAAACTACTATGCAACACCCATGGAATACCTCCCTTGCACAGAGTAATGTAACACAGCAATTTGCGCTGCGTTGCATTACTCCATATTTTTGGAGCTACTCAAAGCCATGCAAAGTGCCTTTGCATGGCTTCAAAAATATGACATAATTTTGCGTCACGCATGTCCCATGATGCGTGGTGCAAGCATGCGGCAAATCTCGTAAATATACTCCTAGGTTTAGACCCAGAGTCTAAGTTTAGACATGAAGCTTAAATGCCCAATTCACAAAGGTAAACTTAGACTTCAGATCTAAACTTAGACTTCAGGTCTAAACTTAGACTACAGGTCCAAGTTTATCTTTGTGAATTGGGCCCGGTGTACTGAACATGTGCGACTTTGCCAGTCAAAGAGAGACTTGTTAATTGCTGCCTTGGGAATGTCTTGCTTACCTGTGCTGTGGTGGACAGTCTCATGAACAAGTCTACTGTTCAGTATGACGCAAAGTGTAAGTTTCCTTGCTCTGGGGATTGGCAGACAGGACAATACATTGCTAGATGCAAGCATGAAAAGATAATGTGCTGGAGCACTCCAGCAATGACCACCAATGCAACCATGTACCAGCTGCTGAGGGTCGACCACCAGTGCATCCATGCACCAGCTGCTCAGTGCTGGCCACAAGTTAATCCATGCAGCGGTCGCTCGGACTGCCCAATAGTGCACTATAGCACATAATTGCTCCAGCCACTCAAGGCAAATCAGCAGCGCATCAGCCAACACTTAAGCAGGTGAGTTCAGCATGAGGAGAAGGCTTGCAATAGGTTGGACAATATCATGGGATTGGACTGGCCTACATGCCTCATCAGCATGGGCCATGTTGCTTTTCAATAATGGGTTGTGTAACAATGCTAAGTGAGGATAATTTGTTTCGTCTTTGTGGCTTTGTTTATCTGTCTATGTCATCTGCTACTACTAGTAAATTCCATTTTGAATCTTGAGAGGAAGACTACGTTAGTCAAATTTTCTTTCTATAAAAGAGGGTACTTTGTGTTGAAGGATCTGAGCAAATATTTTCAAAGTAAACTATTCAGTCTATAAAAGAGCATCAACAAAACAGAACAACTTTATCTTTTTACTACTGCATTCATTTGTAAAATTGTAAAACATGGCTTTGCTTTATTATTTTGTTTCCTGACTGCTGAACAGCGAAATCCAGAGTTGCAAGAAATGGCGCAGTAGTAGCAGGAGGGGGAGGAAAGTGGGATGGAATTACTGACTGCATCTTAATGCATTATTATTTCTTGTCTTCCTCCAACGATAGTGCCTCGGGTCCTGATAGTGACAAAGCTCCTTTTGTATCTTTTTTTGACGATTATTTTCAGTGATTAATTTTGGTCTAGGGCGTATTTTTCGGCCTCAGACAATGACCCAGGAACAGACAGGATAAGGCAGGGAAGTGAGAAGGAAGAGAAAACAGTGACAAAGATGGAGAAGAAAGTGGTCTAAAGAGGTGAAAAGAAAGACGTTGGATTAGGAAGGAAAAGGTGTGAGGTGCAATAAAAAATAGATAGCTCTGGTAATCAGCATCCATGGAACTGCACAGCAAATACCTTAGGCCTCTGCACATATTTTTATGCAAACTAGATAATTAATATTTTATCCATTATCAATGTTCCTCACTATTCAGGGATGAGTCCGTAAATGGTTGCACAGAATTAACGGCAGACATCGAATAGTCACTCTGGTCTAAAAGTAGCAGCAGAGGAATCAAGGCAATATAAGCTCAACGGTGCGAACCAGCACTGTCCAAGGTGGGAGACTCCTCAAATGCAGGCACAGGTGCCTGGATACTCCTTTTTTGGCTTTGTCCAGATGATGGGCTTGAAAATAGCTATTAAGGTCAAAACATCGACTATGTATCAATCCGACCAGCTCCTTTCATTAACAAAATTAGACTATACCAGGTATCCACATTTGTGGATCCAGATTGATCTCGTGACCAAAGTTGATTGTTGTGTACATATACACACTTCACTTTTTGTCGTTATTGGTCACTGAGTGATTACTGTGGGCAACAGGCAACGTATTTGCTGCTTTTAGAGTATGCCAATTTGTTACTTAGAAAAAGGTGCCTTTCTGTTGGCTCTCTTTGCTCTAGGACATGTATTACTATGGTAATTGATTTACCAGAATATTTTCTAAATATACATTAAAGTAAGTCATTACTGAAACGTGGTTTGTTAAAAAAAATACTGGACCTAGATTACTACTAAGCATATTGTGTTGTTCTATTGATGCACAATTCCTAAAATGCTGAATACAGCAGGTTCAGTTTGAGCTGTGACTATGGGAGAGAGATTACGTCCTATCATGTTATTCATGGAACATGCTGCAGTGATACAAATAAAAATAATATTTCCATGACTAGCCTGAATGTTGACAGTAACAGGGCATGGAACACTGGATAGTCACAAATCGAGTTAATGAACCCTCACATGTTCATTATCCAAGTGAATATCATTATCCTTTGTTTCCTACATTGCCATTCTGACATCTGACATGACGAATTTAGCCTCATTACCTAGAAGAAGTTCCCCCAAAGCAGACAAAGGGTTGTATTTATTTATATTTGCACCCGTCTTTCCATGGCACAATGCAGCATTGTGCTGCACTCGCAGGGCTTTTTAAAGTATGATAAATAGATGCAACGTTTTTCAATGATTTGCACCATGTGAGCACCCAAACAACATTTTTATCTTTCAGGAGACACAGTTGACTGACAGCATCAGAGCGTAAGCTTGAGAAATCGCCTGTTTGGTCCATCTGCAGATGGTTGTCATTGCTGTTTTCTTCCACTTGTTTGCTGATCCAAAAGAGCAAAGAGAGAAACTGAGAATTGCTAAAATCTTTTAATCTCTATAAATAAATCAACAAAGCCCTTTTGATATCTGGATAAGAAGGAACATTATCCGAGTCTTGGAACAGGCAGAATATGATCTCCTGGGATGAATGGAAACACAACTGAATTTAGAGTTTGATGTAATGACCACACTAGGGGGTAAACATTTCAGATAAGGAGATGTTAACTCCCAGTCTTTTGCTGAGACTATTGCTACCAGAAAGGCTACCTTAGCAGAAACCCATGAAATGCAAGCCTGATCTAATGGCTCAAAACATGCCCTGTCAGACTAACATAAGATTTCACGAAGGAGAAGGGTTAGATAAATTAATTTCTTTTTTAATCTGAAGGACCTCAGAAGTTTTTTCACTAACAGTACAATGAGAGAGAGATTCCCAGTAGTCCCTCTACAAGAATTGATTGCTGTCCATTGGGATCTTACTATAGAAGGAGCAAACCAGTTTTTGAACCCTTCATTTAAGAAATCCCAAAATTTTAAAGGGATAGCCAGACCCAGGATCACAACCTGATTTATCACACCAAAAAGAGAAGTGTTCCACAATGCTTTGCAGAGGATTTGAAATGCAACTCTTTTTTAGAGGATTAGATGTCAAAGGCCACCTCCCTTGAACAACCTATGAGTTGCAGGTTAGCACTCACAATCTTCAGGCCATTGGTTTTAATTGAAAAAATGCTTAAATGTTAACAATAGAGACCAAGAGGGCTAGATATGAAATGGAAGAGGGAGATGGGGATCGGTAAACATTTGGAATAAGAGAGGAAACCAAGATATCTTTGGCCAAAAGGGAGCAATTCTGCTGAATAAATTATCTCTTTAGCCAAACTGGCTGAAGCTGGAAATTTGGTCTCCTCTGCCTGTTTATTTAGGACTTTGGCCCTGATTTATATATTTTTACGCAGTTTTGCGTAATTTTTTTTAGTGCTCACTAGCACCCTTATTTAACGTCACTGAGGTATCATATTTATACTATGACGCTGGGTGGTGCTAAAAATAGTTTAGAGTCATTTTTCTCGATGTTAACCATTGCGCCTTGTCGTAAGGCAAAATGACATTAACGCAGGAAAAATTACTCTAATACGTTTTACGACATTTACACATGTTGCAAAACGGAAATGCACCATTTGTGCCCTCAATAGCATCAAAGACAGATGCTAAAGGAGAAAACAGTGCAAAGGAGGGGCAAAATGGACACAGGAAGCCAGGAGAGACCCCAGGGAGACCCCAATCAACAAGGAACCAGCCAGGAGGACACAGACAAGACCCAGGGAAGGAAGAAGAAAAAGAGAAAGTATTGTTTCAGTGTGGAGGAACATGAAATACTGGTGAAAGAGGTGACTGAGCATCAAAATCAACTCTTCATCACCTCAAAATTGCCAAGTGGAAGGAGAGAGCAATTTGGCAGCAGAAAATAGGCAAGATTAACAGTGTGGCAGAGGTCAGGAGAACCGTAGCAGAGTGCAAGAAACGCTGGCATTACTGCAATCGAAGGATAAAGGAAAAAATGGCAAGGAACAGGAAGGCAGCACTGCAGACTGGAGGTTGGAATTCAGCACCACAAGAGGACTTGGACGAGATGGAGGAGATGGTTGCTGCGGTCATCTCTGAGGAAATCCCCACAGGATTTGCAGGACAGCACAGAATACCAGGAAACACCAAAATACAGGATAAGTTGCACAGGGGAAATTTATGCTAAAATGTCAAGTGCAAGAAGGGGGAGGCACTTAGGACTCACACAAAGCATGTAAAAGGAGCACAGAGGGACACATTGCACATTAAGCAAGTTGCACCATGCTGACTTAAGCTACACATGTACCTGCGCCTAGGTAGTGCCATGCACCATAACACATACACAACCTGGACATACGTTAATCACAAGGCCTAAATACCTACATGTACATATGCAGCACATGGGATGGATGGCATGTATAATCACTGTGCCTCTGGTTGTGTCATCACAAAACCCCTTGCATATAGTCATATCAACCCTACCAACACGACCAAGACTTCAGAGACTAGGTAGTCAGTCAATACCATTCCTGGGGTAAGGTCATGGTGGTGTCCCTTGCAGTAACACCTTGCAACTGCCTTGCCTCATTGCCCAAACACATGTGTGCTGCATCTCACAGAACACAAGTCATTGCAACTGTTCCAACAGTACCCAGATATGTAGCACTACCACCCCGCACATTGACAATACATCCACAGAAGGCAGCCACCACTCCACTCCATCACGCAGTCAGGGTGCCCCCTGGGTGCTTGGAACAATGAACTGAACAGGTGCTGGGGGAATAGCAGTCTGGTCCTGTATCATTGGTAACATGCCACTACCCAGACCACCTAAACTGCTGTAGTGTTGAGCCACATAACTTGATGCTGAACTGAAACGTGCCAATACAGAACATATGTACCACAGATAGCAAACAGTAGGTCACAACAGTCACAGGCTGACCCCACAACTACTCTGAACCAACCATGTGGGACACATATGAATGGGGAAATAAACACACACATACAACACATGGGGTATAACTGTGAACTTAATGGCATGTAATTCCACATCGACGGGTGGGTGTTGGTGCATGGGCAAGTCCGGTGTTGGTAAGACTGCCAGTGCAGTGTACCTTTTGCGGTTGGCAGTATGAGTCACACATTGGGATGGCGGCTGGAAATCCATCTGCTCGTGGTAGCTCTGTGGGGCACTTAGTACAGCATTGTTGATGGATCAAATAGAGTCAGTGCCAGTTTTGGGGTGCATTGTGTGTGACTGGACATGCTGCACTCAGCCCTGTAAATCAGGCAGTGCAAAGGGCAAAGGGCCAGGGCATAGGACCCCCTGCACTGCCCATGCCAGGTGCATGGGCTGTGCAGGGGCACCCAGGGGCACACTAGACCACATCACCAACAACTTTTGCATGTGGATTTCACCGCCATGCAAAGGCTGGTGGAAAAGCGGAAACAGACCTAGAGGATGGCGTTGAACGTAATACTGGTCTGGTTTCACAGGACAGCTGGCATTGCCAGTCTGTAAGCGACTAGAAACCTGCCAGTGTCAGGCCATTGGCCCATGGAGCATTCCACATTGACATCAGTTCTCACTACCGCCTGTGCTGTTGGGGGTGGTCAAATAGATAATGGCAGTCAGGTGCCCATAAGACTGACACACTTGAAATGAGGGACCAGTATGACTACCTGTAGAATCACCATGAAACTAGCTTCAGGCCCTGACCTAAGTACAACGCCTGTTAACTGGCTATATCCATAGACTCACTTACCTTTAGGCACTGTCACATACATAATGATATACACAGCAGAATTTTCATACCCATGCTGTCCTCCCTTGGGTCTAGCCCTGTGCCTGTATCAAATTAGCTGCACTGCCACCATGTTGCACTCAAGTGTCATAGTGCAAGGAGGGCTGCATTGAGCGGAAGGACATAGGTGTGTAGGAAGGCAAACGCACCTGCGCAGACAGACGATGACAGTGAACTTTGCTAGGTCCATGAGTGCTATGCAATGTAGCACACATACACAAACATCAACATGAAGAGCCATCAATGGTAACAGGAGTGTAGTGTCCTGGCAATGCCATCCCTGGGGGGATGCAAGGTCTCAGCACCGCATGGGTGTATGTGAAATATGTAAGAATGGGACAGGGAAAAATTGCCATGTGTGGTTCTGTGACATGAGCACAGCAACACCCATTGCAAGGCCTCACCATGCAAATGGATGCATAGGGAGGGTTGACAATGACAAGATGGTCTCAAGCCACAAAAAGGATTTACATCACACCTAGAAGATATGACGCAACCAATTGAGCCAACTGGGCTTCTCTTCATGTGACACGCAGGTGGGGCATAGGACTCATTGACTGCAACCATGATGTACAGGAACAATGTTTAAGAACTAAGAAGACAATGAGCCTCAAATAGCAAGTCAGTGACGTGACATATCAACTGCCATAACACAGATAGACTGATTTTACACCATCTCATTGCAGAGGATGATGGTTCTCCTGTGGATCTGCCTGTCCTGGAGTACCCCGATGACCTGGATGACCAGCTGACAATCATCAGCCAAGAGACCCTTCAAAAAGGCTTTTGTAACCCTCCAGACATCACCTCCATTTGCAAGGAGGAGTATTACTATAGCAGCCATCCCACAGGCCCCACTTAACACCCCAATTGTTCGACCTGCCAGCACCGACACTGCTGAGGACTCTGAGGATCCAGGGACCAGATTTGAGAGGACAGTGGTAGGAGTCCAGCGGGAGCTGGCCAAGGAAGTGTGGCTGGGGATGCAAAGTATGGAAGCCAGCCTAGGGGGTATGCGCATGTGCACGTTACGGCCACTGAACAGACTGCAGCCAACTGAGGCACACACTCCCCAATGCATGGAGTCCAGCAGTGTCTAAGGGACATAGATGCTGCCATGAGGGAGAGGCCATACCAACTTCCCTCCCAAACTGGCATCAGTGTGCTTGAGCACAAGATGGACTCCATGCACTGGGAAATGGCTTCCCTCAGGGCAGACATGGCTACCTACCATAGGGATGTTGCTGCTATACTCAAAAATCAGCAGTTCCTCTTTGCTGCAGTGATGTCATATGCTGTTCCACAGATGGCAGCTGCCAGGAATTGGGAGTCCACATCTCCAACTACTGAAGTGTGTATGGCCCCCTCTACCTACCCACTACCACCATGAACTTCAGAGGAGACACCACACACATCGGAGGATGAAGATGTGGAACAGATCATTTTCATGCAATTCACTGCAATTGTCTCTCACTTTTCAATTGGCAATTCATGTTCCCCTGCACTGAATGACACTTTACCCAAGCATGTCCCACGACATGCCCCTCAACCCTGGACTTTTGTTTTGTCACAATTGTATGGATTTCACTAATGGGGTCACAGACCTGGACATTGTAAATATTGCACTATGACACTTGTAAATAAACACCACCTACACAACCACCATGTCTTTGTGTATTGTGAGCCATCTACTACGCTTAAGAATTGTGATGCGTGTAACATGTCTTTAGTCACAGAGTGTCAGTACAACAGTGCTGGAATATTGGGGCACATATTACGTACAAGATACCTACATGATGAACGTTGATGATGGTCTCATCCCTTACAGGCAATTCACTGAGTATGTCAAAAATGTTGAACACATGTATGCTTCACCCACTGCATACGGCAGGAATTGCTGTGAAACAGTTCTCAGGCAATATCGTCAGCTGGGAGTACCAGTAGAACACATTGATGTGAAACATAGGTACTTAACCTCATCTGGAATTGACACTGGTCAGTTTAGCATGATAGATATAAAATGTAGGCTGTTGTCAGATGTCCCACAGTGCCCTACATTCCTACACAGGACCCAAGCAATGACAGCCGAATTACCACACCTACCTCTCCAATACAAAGTTAACATAGTGGTGGGTACACTGGATGGCAGATGCATAGACAAGTAGATGTGTTGTAGCTGCCAATGTGACAGCTCAGTAGTAAGCAAGTGATGAACGTGTCAAGAGAGGAATTTGGAGTCAGGATGGAATCCCTAGGCCAATACACAATTTTCACTGTACACTCATGAGAAGACCCTGAGACCCAAGCATATGACACATGAAGTAAGGGATTACCCAAAGATTTTTAATAAGAATGAAACTAAACTAAAAAGAATGAAGAACACCTAACCTAACCTATCCTAACTATACTTAACCAACAACTGACCCTAACTACCCTATGCTAATTTCCAATTTGTATATATATATATATATATATATATATATATATATATATATATGTAGTATACACATATATATGTGTTTACTAAAACATATAAATGCCCCAACATTACCCGCCAAAGTAACACGTGAAAGTAGAAAACCCACCCCCCAAACCCACTTATCGTAACTAAACTACTAACCTAATCGAACCTAACAATAACCCCCTAAAGCCCACTATAAAACATTAAAACAAATGAGGAGGGAGGAGGCAGAACTGGGGGTGACAGTCACAAAGCCAATTACAGCTTTGCCCTCTTGAGGTTTTTTGATAAACTTAAGTCTCTTTGTGTTTTTTTGCCACCTCCTTCTCGAGACTGTCCAACTTTTTCAGGACCAGTGTACCATCGCTCTATAGATCTTTTATTATATGCATGTCCATTGCAGCAGGTGGTGTGGGCTGTGGTACAGAGGTGGACGGTGTAGCAGCTGGGGGTGTAGTGGTGGTGGCAGCAATGCCCCCCTGCACTGCTGTGGAGCTCGGTCCTCTCTGTGTGGCCAGAGTGGGTCTCCCTTGGGTGAATGTCTGCCATTCTCCGGTTGATCTCTCTCTGCAATAACGGCGTGCCATCCTCCGGAACCCAAGTTCTACTGCTAGGATGTGCCTATAGCGGACTGCCCTCTTCTGAAATGCCCGCAGCCCCTCATTGTTCATGTTGGCAGCTGTTAAATTGAGACAGGCAACCATCAGTGTCAGCATTGTGTAGAGTATGTAAAGATTATTATCTTACACACTACATCTAATTGCGAATTCACTCCAACTAGCATTTTGTAAAAGACAATGGCCCTGATAAATACAATGACATCGCTGCCCTAGTATAATTTCATTGACACTAAAGCGACGCACAACAAGATTAGGAACCAAACCAAATTAGGTGTGCATTGATTTTGTGTCATGTGTAACAATGCAAAGGCAGTGTCAACTTCACATAGATCAGGGCCAAAATTCCTCATCATCTGTCTCAATTTTCAACCATACATCACCAGGAACTTGAAAATGTTGTTGACAGTATGAGATGCAGTTGATAACCATAAGGGGTCAGTGTTGATAGGTAAACATGCAAGCCTGATCAATATGACTGTCACCTACAATGTGAGCATCACATCTACCTACAAATGTGTTGTTCCTCTACCCCTGTGCCTCAGAGGGAATGCCCATGCAATCCATAATCTCAACTGTCCTGGTCACAACCAAGGCATGCCCACTCATACATGAAGTCAGGGAGTGGACCATATGTTAGAAAGGCTGCTAAATAGGAAGCTGGTATCCATAGGTCTATCACATCTACATTCATGTGTCCAGGTGTAGACACCCATCAATACCTGATCTGCAAATACTATTCCTTACACACCCATATCCATGCCAGCACAAATCTGGCCTTGACCTGGTGCACGGCTATTACATTCCACATAAGTGTTACGTAAATGGAGTACAAAATATGGTCCACCATGCTGGGGGACAATTGCTCACCCAGTTCTGCATATACATTACAGTACAGGGATGCACCAAATTGTGTTCAAAATGGTGCATCATAGCGTTGTGAGAATGATGGTGTGTCCCAGTGCCAATATTCTCACAGCTGTGCACTTCCTAGTCACATATGGGCCTACATGTGGCTTGTCATCACCTTGTTTACACGATGCTACACATGGAGGATCCGCAAACCTCACAAGATATGACTCTCTGCTCGTGCATGGGGAACCTTGAAATGGGACACAATGTCCCCATCCAGCCTTCTTTGATATCAGATCATTTGACAGCTTATCACTTCTAGGATTGTGTGCAACGCACATGACTCACTCACGCCAAACCCTCACTTACTACACAGGACAGACATTATCACACTTACTGGATACATCTCGGTCCTCAAATCTTGCCGCTTCGCCAATGGTGTAGGGGGCAGGTCCACCTGTAAGATATGGATGGAAAACCATGCTTAGTGTCGTATCACTGTCACTACTAGCGGACAACATATTACAGTGTGTACTATTTTAGAGGAGTGAGCAAGTTATAATGGTGTAAAACAGTGCAACAGACACACCACTGCAAACTCACGATGACACTGACACTCAAGTGAGTGAGATCCACATTAGACTGGGCCTGAGACTCATGTAGTGCTACGCCCTACAACAACCATATGTGGGAAATCTATAGAAGATGGAACTCCATGGTATGAGGGGAGTTGGGTGACAAATACATGACACTACCCTGGTGCTTTGCAAGACAATTGACTTAGGTATTCAGGCTTGTCCTGCAAGGCACCCAGAGGCACTTTGTGATGGACATGCAGCTCAAATATTAGTCTGCAATGATCATGCATTGAGTAATCCATGACTGATGTGACAAAGTTGTCTCATGGTATCAAATGCCCCATTTACAGTGCCCCCTAAGGCGGGTAAGCCCACTTTGCTAACATAGTGGCAGGGATCATGTGTGTGAAATGATGACAATGTAGCGCTATACATGCATTGCCCTACTTTGCTGACACAATCCACATAAACATGGTAGGCTGGGGGTGTCTTGGTGTATCATACATGACACTATGCCGGGGCACAGGTGTTGCCATGACCCCTGAAATGTGTGACTTAGTGATGGTTGTGCATGACACACCAGACATCTGACCTGCATTGGTGAAACGGTAGGACATGGGAACTCCATGCCTAGACTGGCGCAGTTACACTTCATTCTGGTTGCATGCATCCTGTCCACATGCATTGCATGTAGCACTCCAACACATCGGCTACTGTCGTTCAAGAGCCATGAACAGTAAATAGTATGCCAATGGGAGACTCACCAACAGGGCCACCGATCACCACACAAAGATGGTCAAGCAGATCCTGCTCCCTAGCCACCAGATCTGCCCAGCAATGCTTGAGCTGGTGCTCGTTCCCGGTGCTGCGAGATACCCTCTTCAGGTAGTGGATCACCTTGCCCCACCGCAGCCACCTCGCCTCCATCCAGTGACCTTGAATTACAGAGGCCCCCATCTCCAGCATCAATGGCAGGTAGTGGGCTACCAGCCACACAAAGCCACCCAACTCCTCCTCTCCCATCCTTGTCAACCTCCCCTAGCAGACATATTTACCAGGTACATGTTGACGACAAAAAAACAAATAAAAATGAAAATAAAGGAAACTTAAGCCCCAAAAATTAATCCCAACTAACCCAATTTGTCAACTATCCCCGACAGACACTCCACAGTACAAGTACAATTATAGACAAAAAAACACACAAATTTACTGACACTTGGACAAAGTACAGTCAAAAATACAAAAAAACACAGGAAAATCACACCACCAACTCCAGGACACAACCACACAGTCAAAAGAGACACAAACTGTGATGAGAAAGTGAAAGTACACCAACTGTACCATGCCTGTAAACAGGATTTCTTATTACATCACTTCATGTCCCCGTGCATTACGTCTTCTGTTATGCGTATATTTATTTGACGCACGTGATATTTGCGTGAGTATTTTGGACGCATGACCTATGTGTGTCATTTTGTTTTACACATTACATTTATGTGTTGAATTAACAAAAAATCAGCATTGAGAAGAGTGCAAAGGTGGAATTCACGCTAAGGGCCCATGGGTCACATACTTTGCGTTTGCGGATGTTTTCAATGCATTCGCGTACATTTCCTTGACTCTATTCCTGATTGTGTGATTTTGTTCTATTGTCTATGGATGCACCCTGTATCAACATACAAATGAAATGGGTTATGCTGCAGTGTACCATATTGTGTATGGCCACATGTGATAGTCCATGCAACCATGTGATTTGGGTGTGATTTGTCTGTAACACCGATGTGTGTGTTACAGAGTTAACAGCAAATATTTGCACTTCGGGCATATGTATGCATGTGTGACAGTAATGTATCCACATTTGTATGGCAGTCAGTACTATGCAACAGTTCTGGTTTGTGATTGTGAATTGTGTTTACTTATGTGATGCTTGTAGTTGTCTTACAGAGCATAACACTTAAGACGACATACACAGCTCAGGCATTGTTGATGATGGCTGCTAAATGCTACCCAGGAAATGTTACCCGACAACTGTCTCCATATGAAGATTTTCAGTTTATGGTGACTTGTGTGTGGACTACACATATGTCTGACATGTATACATATTTGGTACATACTGTGATTGACACACTCTGCCTACGTTCTACCCATATTATGTTGTGTCCACAAATGTTTGATTAAACTCATTACATTTAGCAATGGTTGTTGCTTTTGTGTGGTGGACCTGCAGCCCTAGCTGCATATGTTATCATCCATTCTGATGTGCATTCCACAGACGTGTCCATGCAAAGTGTGAGGTCATGTGTACTCTGTGTCAGGATTGGGCCCCATGGCAGTGACAGGACTGATTACCATGGATGTACTGCGCAGGCCCAAATTATTCCATTGCTTGTCATACCTGGGCTAATCATGATGACTATTGTTACCAACGGTGTCCCCCCTTGTCACACATGCTCCATGCAGTCATTGCAACTCTCACACTGAGTTGTGACAATGGTCTGTTCAAACATTACTGTCTTTCTAAATTTTGACATCCACTCCCTCACGTGTGGGGCCCTTGTTTACCTCCTATTTGGACATGTTGTAGTTGTGTGTGATGAGTTATTGTTGTTCAAGTTGGCAACGTGGATGTAATTCATATGTTGTGGTCCATGGATTGTGTCCTTCAGTTGTCAAATTCAAGTGATGAGGCTGTTCGTGATATGTGTGATGGTAGCAGTACAATCTTACTCAACAAATGTGATCAAGGAACAGTACTTTTCAGAATAGTGTTTGTAACATGCTCCCTGAGGTCAGACTCACAATCCTGAGGTCTATGTTGTGGCGATTGAAGAGACCAATGCAGGATTGTGTGAATAAGTGAGGTGTTTATTGACAAAATGTACAAGGTGAGTTAAGTGATTTTTAAGTGATGAAGTTCTCAACTATGTGCAGTCTGAGGCATATCCCAGCAGCTGTGTTGTGCTGTTCCCCCTCATTTTCTTCACAACCATCCTCCTCCTCCTCAGACATGTCACCAACCTGCTCATAAAAGGGGACGTTCATCCGCACACATATGTTGTGCGGGATAGCACATGTCATTATGATCTTGTAAACAATGCGTGGGGCATATAGGAGGTTGCCTCGTGTGATGTTCAAGCAGCTGAATCTTGACTTCAGGATGCCAAATGTCCTCTCCACAATAGTCTGTGTCCTTCGATGTCCCTCATTATATGCACACTCTGCTGCTGTGCTTGGTTTGGGAAATGGGGTCATTATCCATGGCTGTATGCCATAACACTGATCCGCTGCAAAAGATTAAAGGAGTAAGTTGTGGTGAGTGGTATGGTGTGAGTTCCTGTCCTTGTGTAAGGTCTTCTCAGCATTGGGTTGTTGGACATGACAATCTTGTGTTTGGCGCAAGGACCTGGGACATATGATTTTGATTCCTAACTGATGGTCACTATGTATGTACCATTCGTTGTGTAGTGCACCTTTGTATAAATGTGCTATCACTAGAGGGGACATGACATATGGGGTCAGATGTGGTGGCAACATGGTAGCACTACAGAGCCTGGACAGCCCATCCATTTTGACATGTCATTGCAGATGCTGTGCGACACTTAGGTCCATTGAAATGGGTAAGTGACAATGCACAACATGTCTCCAAAATTGGCAGCACTGTCCTGCAATATTCTGGCTATATTTAAGAATGCCCCATGTGTGACAAGTTACTAGACAACCCTTTGTTGTCCCCTGTGCCAGTTGCTCATATGCAGCCGTGCACAGCCACTACCAACCTTGCACCAGGGTACTTGGCTAGCTGCCCTGTGGAGGTGGATGCATCTGTGCAGGAAGGGACACCGCCCTATACATATGTTGTTTAGATGGCCAATTGGCTCTTTCTGTGTGTGCAGCAGTATGCAGCATGCATTGATGGCACAATCATATGAGTTCAAAGCACAATCTACTTCCTTATTGCAACCTGAAAATGGCACCCCTGGGGTGGTGTTTGATGTTGGCACTGCCTCAGGTTTTAGGTGACACCTACATCTGAGTCAGCATTATCATGCTATGTATCTTGTGGTGACAGACCTGCAGCAACACACATTGCACATCCCTTCCACGCTATATACTGCATAGGAGAGTGGTTGCTTTACAATGTGGATTCCAGTCATTAAAAAATGGTCATCTGGCAAGTTATACATACAGTGCAGGCCATGAAAATGGCACTGTGGGCTTTTACATAGGTCCCTTGGTGATCCAGAGTGGCAGCTAATGTTTGTTGCAATCATGAGGGGCCCAAGGGTGTGTATCCCATTGTCTCAGGGTGATCAACAAAACTACCAGTGTCTCTCCTATCTTCCAACACATGATTCAGCATTTATACTGTCAACACATGCCCAGTGCAAGATATAGGATGGAGCTCAGCTACTTAGCAAATGTGTCCCTTGGCACAGTGCATGTGAGGTCAGTGAGGTCCTGTATTCTCCTACAGGGTCCCACTATGGCATCCATGATCTGCACTGTCTGACAGTGACTCTGCCCCATGGTGGGCCATTTATTGTGTCTGGTATAGACATGATGATGTTGTGGGTCAGTAAGTGGAACATGTGAGGTGGCACTACATTAGGTGTGGTACCACTTATCACACATCTGGCACATGGTATGTGATGGGCATTGATCTTGTATTCCTATGTGTATGAGCCAATGCATCAGGGAGATGTCTCTGCACATTACAGATAAGTTAGGTATGGGTTGATGAGATGTAGTTGGTATAGGCAGCAGTTGTCTGGCATTTGATGTTTGTTCTGGCAGTGACTTACACAGCATGATTTGAGGGACATGTGCCTATATGGAACTTACATAACATGAGCATGGTGTACGCCATTGACACGGCTGTGCTATTCTTTGTTTGGTGTACTGTGTATGAAGTGTACATAGTAGGCAACCTGTGGGCAGTTGTAGTGGTCTGTGTATTTCTTCGGCTAGCAAAGGCTACATGTCTGCACCTGTCCTTCACGTGGTGTGCCTGTCATGTAGTGGGTGTGTTACATAAATGTGGGTGTATGTGTTTGGTAGAACCCCTGTTTTGTCTCCTGCTGTTTTTTGCTGGGTGTTGGGAAAGCTGATTTGGAGGGGTGTCAGGGAGATTATAGCGTCTAACGCCTTTGGCAGAAATGCAGAGAATGAAGGCTCTGAGACACCAGCAACCAGGGCACCCGTTGTTTAGAATGAGCCACTTGCCAGCATGTGCAGGACAGCTAGCAGCTTTGTCACAGGTGGTATGTTGTGTGGTGTTTGCAGACTAGCTGTGATTTATGGCTCAATGTGGTGCCGCAGGTGTACTATAGCTTGCCAGTTCATCTGTAGGTCCTTATGATGTCCTGGGTCCTGAGGCCAAGGAGGGTTGTCCTGGTTCTGAAGACCCTCTCCTGCCTTCTGCGTTGCCTTTGTGGGCAGTGTTCTGGTGGTGGTGACTGCTGTAGCTGTTGCTGTCTTCTGCGTCGTCTTGCAAGCTGGCTCAGTATCACCTTCATCTCCTCCTGTGGGTTGGTAATGTTGCTTCTGTGTGTTCTCCTTACGTAGTGATGAGTTTGCCTCATTTTAATGCCTGCCCTGACACAGGCGTTAAATTTTGATGCATATCGGAGTTAGGCCCTCATTCTGACCCTGGCGGTCAAAGACCGCCAGGGCGGAGGACCGCGGGAGCACCGCCGACAGGCCGGCGGTGCTCCAATGGGGATTCCGACCGCGGCGGTAAAGCCGCGGTCGGACCGGCACCACTGGCGGGCTCCCGCCAGTGTACCGCCGCCCCATTGAATCCTCCACGGCGGCGCAGCTTGCTGCACCGCCGCGGGGATTCCGACCCCCCCTACCGCCATCCAGATCCCGGCGGTCCGACCGCCGGGATCCGGATGGCGGTAGGGGGGGTCGCGGGGCCCCTGGGGGCCCCTGCAGTGCCCATGCCACTGGCATGGGCATTGCAGGGGCCCCCGTAAGAGGGCCCCTACATGTATTTCACTGTCTGCTGCGCAGACAGTGAAATACGCGACGGGTGCCACTGCACCCGTCGCACAGCTTCCACTCCGCCGGCTCGATTCCGAGCCGGCTTCATCGTGGAAGCCTCTTTCCCGCTGGGCTGGCTGGCGGTCTGAAGGCGACCGCCCGCCAGCCCAGCGGGAAAGTCAGAATTACCGCCGCGGTCTTTCGACCGCGGAACGGTAACCTGACGGCGGGACTTTGGCGGGCGGCCTCCGCCGCCCGCCAAGGTCAGAATGAGGGCCTTAATGTCAGTTTTTGGGTTCCCCTCCCACCCGTGCGTCTTTTTTGCCTGGGTGGATAAATATGCTGCTAGGGGGCTAGAGTCATTTTTTGGACGAGAATGCCTCCCTTGCATCTCATTGATATAAGGAGGTTTCACGCATCCGAAAAATAACGTTAACACCAATATTTTCACACTAGACAGGTCTAGCGTCAAAATATAAATATGGCATTGAGTTTGCGCTGAATTAGCATACAAAAATGACATTAATTCACCGCAAACAGAGTATAAATATGCCCCTTTGTGTCCTGGTTGTCTGTCCTCACTGTCATAGGCTTTTTTAAGAGAAGGTCCTCGAAACATAGGATAACTTTGTTTATTGCCACTCATTTTTGCCAATTGGAGGATCTGTGGCTTTCTGTACATGACTCACTGTTCTGAAACATCTGATCCTTCAATGTTTGACCCCAACCAAGCTGACTTGCATCCGTTATTAGCACCTGAGGAAGGGTTTTTTCATATGGGACCCCTCTCTGAAGATTTGTTGGTATCAACCACAGCTAAAGATCTTGGATTATGTACTGTGATACTAAAATCCACTAATGGTTAGTTCTTGGTTGATGTGACCAGTTGCATAGTACATGAAGTTGCAGGGGTTTTTAGATGTGAAAGGCCTTTGGAACTACTGCAGCACAAAAGTCCATGAGTCTTTGGATTTTCAATTATTGGCGTGTTGAACCCAACTTGGTGTGGAGCAGGCTTTGCAAATTAAATTGAAGGTTCAGTCTGTGAGTTTCTGTGAGAAATTCCCTTGTGGCATCTGTGACAAACAGGGTCCCATGAAGGTCTTTTGTTTGGCTGGAACAAGAGTCAATATTCCTTCATTGAGAAGAAACATCAACAACCGCAGAGTGTCACAACCAGATTTGAATGTTCTCCCATCTTAGAAAAAGAAGAGGCAATAATTATTCAAACCTCTAAATGGACAATTACTGTAGCCAGTATCTTCGTGAAGATCCTAGGAGAAGAAGAGGGTCAGAAAGGTAGAACTGAGAACTGTAAATGTCTGTAGTGCAATGTAAAGAAATGGATCCTTTGAGAGTCTTGATGTATGGGCATGTGGAAATATGCATCTTTTAAATTCACAATTATTAGTAAATCACCCTGTGACATCAATGGATTGAAGCCCTGCAGCAAAATCATCTTTAATGTCAGATGCTTGTCATACTTGTCAAGCCTCTTCAGATCTTGAACTAGACAAAAAAGCTGTCTTGCTCCACAACAAAGAAGAGAATCAAGTAGAATTCAACACCTTCTTCTGAGGGTGGGACTGGGATCACTGGCCCTTTCAGGAAGAGAGCCTGAATTCCTTCCTTCACTGAATTCCTCCTTATTAGGTTGTTTGGGCTTGGAGTTTTTACAAAAAATGATTCTGGCTGAGGATAAAGAAATTCTGTTGTATATCCTTTTTGGACAATAGTCAGGACCCATTGGTCTCTTATGAGTTCCTGCCATTTTGATAGAAAAGGCTTATTCTTCCTCCACAATAGGAGATTGGTTGTCATTATTTTTGTCGTTGATTTTGAGACTGCAGCCGTGGGTGGGGTTTTCCACCTGCCACAACTCCCCCACCTCGAGCCCAGCCAAGAAAGATATGTCTATTTTGGAAACCTCATGTAGACCTCTTGTGAATAAAGGACTGCCTGGCTTTGAAAGGCCTAAGTTGCTGAAGTATCTTCTCCTCTTCCGCTACCGTTTTGACCAGATCATCTAAATCAGGCAAAAATAAGTTGTTACCTGAAAAAGGCAAATGTAGGGCTAGGGACCTCTGGGACTGATCCAGTTTCTATCATTCTAACTATAACAGAGGTCTTGCAGAATTGAAGGCTCCTGTCGCTGATGCCCTTAAGGAGTCAAAAGATTTGTCCGACAGGAACTGAGAATGCCACTTCTTATTAGCAAGAATATTCATAGGATCCTTTTGATCCTGTAGGCAGTCAAATAATAATTTAAAATCCTTCAAAAGAGTTTGAGTGGCATAAGATGCATATGTTGATGCTCCAACAAAAAACTTGAAGGCTGCATATGATTTTTTAAAGGCCCTTTCATTCTGCATTTCCGTGGGGTCCATAAGAGCGGCCTCTTCAGAAGCCAAAGAAGATAAAGAAGTCATACTGTCCAGAATAATGTTCACTTTAGGGATCTGGGAAAAATCTCTCAGGACACATCTTTTGAAGAGGAATCTAGGAAACCCAGATTGGTCAATTTCCTTCCATTCTTTAGCCAGCATACTTTCTATGACCTCATGAGTTAGTAAGCCTTCTGCTGGAGCGGCATTTTATTGATAAACAAAATCATGTAATGGGGGACTTTTAGTTTGGAACCCGAGCATGTCTCTTATGTGTTTCAGAATTCCCTGACATTGAGCCCCATGAATAAATGTCCCGTTTGATGTGGCTTCACACTCCTCTTCACTTTTGTGGGGGGCTTTCTGCCTTCTAATTACAGCCTCATGGATCATAGACTGAAGCTCAGAGTGTGAAACAGAGTGGATTTCCTACTACTCCCCTTCTGTAGCTCTTGATGAGCTAGGCACTTATACGGTTGTTACAGGATCTGTCACTCCAGGGTAGCAACTTCCTTTTTTTTTGGGCTGATTGGCATCCCTAATCTCATTTAAGTGAGACTAGAAATGCTCAAATTAGCTCCTGCTATCATCCAGCTGAGCATGTACACCAACTGAGTGCCAACACAGCAGAGGACAGAGGTCCTAGACAAAGTCCATTGGCTCAGTGCACCTGCTGCAATTTTACCCTGCCCAAGCTAGAGTACCTGAGCAGGGGAAGCAAGAAGACTGCTGCATCAACTTTGCCATTGCACAAGCAGATTGTGGTCATTTTTTCTTTTCTAAAATATAACTTTTTTCCCTAATGCCTTTGGCATGCAATAAGTAGCTATCTTTGTCCAAAAGATAGGTAACAAAACAAGAAGTAGTTGAGTGGGAGAGAGCCTTATACACCAATTAGGTTTAGTTTAGCAAACAATCATATACATTTTACAGCAAACGTTTTAGGCAGCAAGTTAAACAAATGGTATTGTGAATAAGTCAAAATGTTGAGGAATGGAGAAATGCATGTGGGAGTAAGGAGCTATGTAGACTAAGACAGTTGGGGTGGTGAATTGGGAAATGAATGAAGCTGTGCTCTGTGCTGTGTGATTAATTAATATAGCTACTCACTCATACTATCAATAGAGAATGTTAATAAACACATAATGGCATCTACTAGCCCATGCAGCATCCTTGCGGACTCCTGCTGGTCCCTTCTCATCTAATCAGATATAGCAATGTCCTCAGCACCGTTCTATGTGTGGTTGCATTGGAGCTCCTCTCAACAGTGAACTCTTCTGGGATAAAGCTGGGATAAAGCTGTGAGGTCCACCCCAGTCCATATCACAGAGCACGTGCGGGTGGAGCAAGAAACAAGGTAGACCAATAAAAAGACTGAGAGATATGGCAAAGATTTAGGGCTATATTTATACTTTTTGACGCACAACTGCGCCAACGCAGTTGTGCGTCAAAAAATCTAACGCCGGCTAACACCATTCTGAAGCGCCATGAGGGCGCCGTATTTATTCAATGACGTTTGCCGGCGTTAGCCGGCGGAGCTGCCTGGTGTGCGTCAAAAAAAATGACTTACACCAGGCAGCGCCGGCGTAGGGGAATATGGAGCTTGGGCGTCAAAAAATGGGGCAAGTCAGGCTGAGGCAAAATTTTCGTCTCAACCCGATTTGCGCCATTTTTTTTTACTCCCAACCCCCATTGAAATGACTCCTGTCTTAGCAAAGACAGGAGTCATGCCCCCTTGCCCAATGGCCATGCCCAGGGGACTTATGTCCCCTGGGCATGGTCATTGGGCATAGTGGCATGTAGGGGGGCACAAATCAGGCCCCCCTATGCCACAAAAAAAAAAAAAATAATACTTACCTGAACTTACCTTAAGTTCCCTGGGATGGGTCCCTCCATCCTTGGGTATCCTCCTGGGGTGGACAAGGGTGGCAGGGGGTGTCCCTGGGGGCATGGGAGGGCACCTCTGGGCTCCTTCCGAGCCCACAGGTCCCTTAACGCCTGACCAGGTGCTAAAAAAACAACGCAAAAGCGGCTGGACGTCATTTTTTTTGACCCGCCCACTCCCGGGCGTCATTTTTGCCCGGGAGTGTAAATACGGCGCACATGCCTCGGAGTCATTTTTTAGAAGGGAACGCCTACCTTGCATATCATTAACGCAAAGTAGGTGTCCACGCTAAAAAATGACGCAAACTCCATGAACTTTGGCACTAGACGCGTCTAACGCCAGAGTATAAATATGGAGTTCATTTTGCGTTGAATTTGCGTCAAAAAAAACGACGCAAATCCGGCGCAAACAGAGTATAATATGGCCCTTAGAAAGGCAACAAAATTGCTGAGTAAAACATGACCGCCTGAGTGGGAGACATAGGTTGTCAAAGCGAAGCTGTAGAAGGCAGAGGGGTAGACATGAGAAGTCTGTGGGGAGACATAGGTCCTCATTACAACATTGGTGGTAAATCCCGCTTACCGCCGTGCAGAAGTCCGACAACACACCGCTGCGTCAGTGGAATTCCGCTATAGCTATTACGACCCACAGCTCGGAATCTGCCATAATCCAGACACCCAAACAAGTCCGCCACACCAAAGGTCAGTGATAAACTGGCGATAACAAAACCTCCACTGTCACACCAACAGGAATACGCCCACACTATCACGACCCATGAATCCACGCGGCGGTCTTTCAACCGCGTTATTCCATTGGCGGTACACACCGCCGTGCTCAAAATACACACACATTTGCAAATCACAACCACATTGGACAAATCGAAATACACACAACTGATACACATACACACACCACTCCCACACACCCAATCCAATATAAAGCACACACCCGTATCACCCACAAACCCTTACTGCAAAAATTTCGAAAGAAGGCCAGAGAGAGACACCACCAGAAACAACACTAGCATCCACAGACACACAACATCGTCACTCATACAACATCCACGCACCTCAAACAACACACAGCACAACCCCTCACACATCACAACCGAAACAACCTCACACATCACCCACACCACATCATGGTACCTCAACGACACCCCAGGTTCTCTGAGGAGGAGCTCAGGGTCATGGTGAAGGAAATCGTCTGGGTAGAGCCAAAGCTATTCAGATCACAGGTGCAGCACACCTCCATTGATAGGAAGATGGAGCTATGGCGCAGAATCGTCGACAGGGTCAACGCAGTGGGACAGCATCCAAGAACTAGGGATGACATCAGGAGGAGGTGGAATAACCTACGGGGGAAGGTGCGTTCCGTGGTCTCCAGACACCAGATTGCAGTACAGAGGACTGGCGATGGGCCCCCACCTCCTCCCCCACAACTAACAACATGGGAGGAGCAGGTCTTGGCAATACTGCATCCTGAGCGCCACGCAGGAGTAGCAGGAGGAATAGACTCTGGTAAGTCATATCTTAACTATTATATCCCCCACCCTACCTGCATGCCATCACATACCCCCATCCTGACCCTCACCCCATCACTCCATCACCTCACATATGTCCCACTATCACAACCCACCCATCCCAACACCAAACCCTGCATGCAACACCAAAGCATGGACACCCATCACCAAAGCATGTCCACTACAGATACCCACACACACCCCAAACCAAATATCACACAAGGACCTAGACAAGAATGCAAGCACTGGAGTACAGGGTCACTCACCCATTTCACCCGATGGCACACACAGATGCAATAATCATGCCTTTACACCCCTGCAGGACCCCTACCCAACGTCACTGGACAGGAGGTTCCAGACATAGCCAGTCCCCCCACAGAAGAGGCCCACAGTGATGACAGCAGCTCTGCACAACTGGATCAAGATGACCAGCCCGGCCCATCTGGCACCTTGGGACAGTAGGTTCCCCTGACATTGGCAAAAGCCACCACAGAGCCTCCCCCCTCAGGAAACACCACCACAGCACCCACCCAGCGGGCCCATACCTCTGTCCCCAGGACACGTCAAGCAGCAGTGTGTCCACCACTACAGGGAACCCAGGCAAACCCACCACCCCAAGAAAATCAGGGACCTGGGGGCAGTGGCAGTAGGCACACGGTTCAGGGGACAGAGGAACAGGAAAACAGGGGAACTGGGAGGACTGCTGTGCGACAGGGGGAGGACAGGCCCAGGGAACCCACTCTCTACGAGGTCCTCTCCAACATCATGGGAGCGTACCATCATTCCCAGGAGACGATGGCAACGGTACTGGACAACTTTCAGGAGACCCAGCGGCTGCAGGAGGAACACTATCTGGGGATCAGGGAGGAACTCAAGTCCATTAACATCACCCTGGTCACCACTGCAGAGGTGCTGCAGGACCTTGTCAACACCAGGAGGGACACTGTGGTACAACAAGGGGCCCCTCACACTAGCCTGGATGATGAACAGCCCTCCACCTCCGCCAGCGCTGGTGGACAGGATGCACCGCCACAGGACCACGACACCAGCACGCCACCCCCTGCAGATGGAGAGCCACCCCGCAAATGGTCCCTGAGATCCAGGAATAAGACAGAGAACATTGCCAAGACCCGCCAGGAAATGAGACCCCCCTGATTGTCACCCTTCTGTCCCACTTTGTCACCCTGTCCATCCTTCAACTGCCCTTGCTCCACTTCCTATGCCCCTTTGGACAATGCACCTGTGAAACAAATAGACTGGACTCTGCCATGGACATTCCTCCACCATCACCCCTGCCCATTTTACAACCCCCTCCACTTATTTGCACAGAAATAAACACAATTCTATCACAAAACAATCTAGAGTCCGTCTGTGCTTTCATAAATGTGTAATTGCAAAAACTATGGAATATAGCAATGTCAATCTAATTGTTCACATACCAATGAAACATAGCTGTAGGGCTGGATGAAATATAGCAGAGGGCACAAAGTGGGACCCACATCTGTTAAATGGAAAGGCAAAGTCACGGTCCATACACTGAGTGAAAATGACAGACTTATGATAGTTCAAACAATAGTATGAGATGTGGGAGGCAGTTACATCTTCTTACCTGTGTCTCACTGGAAGTATTGCTGGATAGCGTTGTTTCTGTTGTCAACATCCTCTTTTTCTGCCTCCTCTTCTTCACTGTACACAGGCTCCACAGCTGCCACAAGACCTCCAGGTGGACCCTCCTCCTGCAGAAAAGGCACCTGTCGTCGCAAAGCCAGGTTGTGCAGCATACAGCAGGCCACGATGATCTGGCACACCTTCTTTGGTGAGTAGTAGAGAGAACCACCTGTCATATGGAGGCACCGAAACATGGCCTTCAGGAGGCCGAAGGTCCTTTTTATCACCCTCCTAGTTCGGCCATGTGCCTCATTGTAGTGTTCCTCTGCCCTTGTCCTGCGATTTCTCACAGGGGTCAGTAGCCATGACAGATTGGGGTAACCAGAATCACCTGCAAATGTTGAGGCACAACTGTTAGACACACACTAACCCTTAGGGACAACCCCATACCCAGACAACTATTCACACTGTATAGGGTCTTTGTCCTCACCTATTAGCCACACACGGTGCCTCTGGAGTTGCCCCATCACATAAGGGATGCTGCTATTCCTAAGAGTGTAAGCGTCATGCACTGAGCCAGGAAATTTGGCATTCACATGGGAGATGTACTGGTCAGCCAAACACATCATCTGCACATTCATCGAATGGTAGCTCTTCTGCTTTCTGTACACCTGTTCACTCCTGTGGTTGGGGGGGGTGGGGTACCAAGGCCACATGTGTCCCATCAGTGGCACCAATGATGTTGGGGATATGTCCCATGGCATAGAAGTCACCTTTCACTGTGGGCAAATCCTCCACCTGAGGGAAAACAATGTAACTACGCATGTGTTTCAGCAGGGCAGACAACACTCTGGACAACACGTTAGAGACCATAGGCTGGGACATCCCTGATGCAATGGCCACTGTTGTTTGAAAGGACTCACTTGCCAGGAAATGGAGTACTGACAGGACCTGAACTAGAAGGGGGATTCCTGTGGGATGGCGGATAGCTGACATCAGGTCTGGCTCCAAATGGGCACACAGTTCATGGATTGTTGCACAATCAAGTCTGTAGGTGACTATTACGTGTCTCTCTTCCATTGTCAACAGGTCCACCAGTGGTCTGTACAACGGAGTATGCTGCCATCTCATCACCTGCCCCAGCAGATGTGCCCTATGGAGGAGAACAGCGAGCAGAGAGTCAGCCAACACTGAGGTATCACAAAGTGTTTTTAGCAGAAACATTATTAATCCGTAATGTACCTGTTACTGTGTGTATGCAAGGCCTACATCGGTGTGACGCATTTAACATTAATGCCATGTGGCCCCCTGAAATGGCGGCTGCCTGACCTGTAAGGTGGGACAAAGGGATATGAGGTAACTGCGCTGGCGTTTTACACCGTCGCGGTAGGCGGTCGAAGACCGCAGCGCAATCCTGCATTGGTTAACATTGGACCCTCTGGGTCCGAGGAGCCAATGACGATGTACGCCGGCGGTGACAGTACGCTCCGCCATGGATGTGACCGCCATTTTCTGTCTGTTCCCTCACTTGATACCAGACCTTCAGTGGGAGAGGATCTACACTGCAAGTGGTGCTCTGACATCAGTCTGGAAGCGACGATGGCTCATGTGTCTGGGGAAAGGGCCCCTGCCTTCACTTCGGAGGAGTTGCAGAAACTAGTGGATGGGGTCCTCCCCCAGTACACACAACTGTACGGTCCTCCAGACAAACATGTGAGTACACTTTGAGTATGCTGAATGGGCAATGGCTGTTTGGAGTGGTGTGGATGGAAGATATATGGGGGGGGAGTCAGGCCTGCATGAGCGGACAGTGAGTGTCTGTGTGTCAGGGCAAGGGTGGGAGCGTGGGCCAATGAGTATGACGGTCCAGACGGGTAAAGATTTTCCTTTTCCCCTGTACTATTCCTCTAGGTCAGCACCCACCAGAAGAAGGATATTTGGCGTGCCATCGCCAAGGACGTCCGGACCCTGGCGATCCACCAAAGTCGGAGCACCCACTGCTGGAAAAGATGGGAGGACCTTCGCCGCTGGAGCAAGAAGACGGCGGAGGCCCAGCTGGGGATGGCCTCCCAACGTGGGAGGAGTGCCCATCACACCATGACCCCCCTGATGCTCCGGATCCTGGTGGTGGCATATTTGGAGTCGAATGGGCGCTTGAGGGCATCACAGCAGCCACAAGGGGGTGAGTACAGTCACATTCAGCTGAATCTGTGTGCATTACGAGGTGTCTGGGTGGGGGAGGTGGGCAGTGGGTTCCCCTAGGCCAGGGCGAGCTTGGTAGGCAAGGTCCCTTGTGAGGCAGGTTCAGTGGCACCCCAACCCCACTAGTGGTTAGTGCCATCTACACCTAGTCAGGATCCTGTGACTTCCATGTGTGCAGCAATTGGGCTTAGGCCTTGTACCCCATGGGCATGTGAATAATCTAGGAACTATCAGTGCATGGCCTAGTGCAGAGGGCTGCTGTGTCTGTAGTGTCCGCCAATGGTATTGGTGTTGCATGCACTGAACATGTATTTCTCTGTCTTTCACCCCCCCTTTTTGTGGTCTCCCTGTTCTTGTATGCAATAGCATCATCAGGTGGAGGAGCAGTGGCACCGGAGCAGGAGGGAGCTGCATCCCACTTGGCCCTGGAGGGCGGCACAACGGAGTCTGAAGCCACCAGTGGGACGGAGGGCGAGAGGAGCTCCATGGTGGGGACAGGAGGTGACAGCAGTGACAGCGATTCCTCCTCTGATGGGAGCTCCCTTGCGGTGGTGGGCCCCTCTGTGCCCCCGGCATCAACAGATACAGCCGCCACCCCCCCTACCAGCACCGCCCTCCCTGCAGCCCCTCAGCGTGTGTCCTGTGCCCACTCACCCAGGAGGGTGGGCATCTCCTTCGCCCCAGGCACCTCAGGCCCTGCCCCAGTCAGCCCTGCTGCCCTCAGTGAGGAGGCTATTGACCTCCTGAGATCTCTCACTGTTGGGCAGTCTACGATTGTGAATGCCATCCAGGGTGTCGAGAGGCATTTGCAACAAACAAATGCATACGTGGAGGGCATTCATATTGGCCAGGCATCCCAACAGAGAGCATTTCAGGCTCTGGCTTCAGCACTGATGGCAGCCATGGTCCCTGTGTCCCGGCTTCCCCCTCCAACTTCCTCCACCCAGACCCAATCCCCTGTACCTCAGCCTATCCCAAGCACACCATCAGACCAGAATGCACATGTCAATACACAAGGGTGGCTCAGGCAAACATAAGCATCACACATCCCACAGGCACTCACACAAGCATCATACCCATGCAGACATACCAACATCCACTGCCTCCACTGTGTCCTCCTCCTCCACGTCTCCCTCCTCCCTCCCAGTCTCATCTACACTGACACCTGCATGCACTACATCTTCAGCCACTACCTCCATCACCAGCACGCCCATCACCACACACCGCTCACGTGCACTCACCACCCCCACTACCATGCACACATCCCCAGTGTCCTCTCCCAGTGTGTCAGTGAGCCCTCCTCCCAAACTACACAAATGCAGGCACACACCCACCCAACATCCATCCACCTCACAACAGCCTCCGGCCCATGCACCTTCACCCAAATCCAGGAGACGTACACCTCCTACAACCACTACCTCTTCCTCCACTCCCAAACCCCCTCCATCTACCCGTCCCAGTGTGTCTAAAAAGCTTTTCCTGGCTAATATTGACCTCTTCCCTACACCTCCCCCCGTCCTTCCCCCAGGATTTCCAGATCCCAACCCAGCACCTCAGCCACCACATCCCCAGGCACAGTGGTGCCAGCAACTGTGGGCTATTGGAGTGCGCCAAACATCAGGGCTGCCAGTGTGCCACGGAGCGAGGACAAGGACATCCCGCCACCTGCCAAACTAAAAAAGTTGCCCACATCCCTGAGGGAGAAGGCGAAAACACCTGCCACCAAGGGCTCATGGAACTGAAAGGGGATAGTGGCAAGACAGCTGCCCCACCTTCAAAGTTGGGGAAGGGCCAGAAACTGAAGGGCAGGTCAGAAGAGGGCATGGTGGCACCGACGGAGGGACCAGTGTCACACCTTCTGTCCAAGTCGATGCCAACCTGTACGGTGGAGAAGACCGCCACCTGCACCGCCACAGAGCCCGCCGCCAGCACCGCCGCCACAGAGTCCGCTGCAAGCACCACTGCCACAGAGCCCACCGCAAGCACTGCTGCCACAGAGCCCGCCGCAAGCACCGCTGCCACAGAGGCCGCCGCCAGCACCGCCGCCACAGAGCCCGCCGCAAGCACCGCTGCCACAGAGCCCGCAGCCAGCACCACTGCGAATGACACCGCCGCAAACACCGCCAGCGGCACCTCGACATCCTGAGCCAGTGGCACCACCGCAGACATGGCTGCCATCCCCATTGGTCAGTCGTCCGGTGATGCACTCTGGGCACCACGCCCCCTCCAGAACCAGTGGAGAAAGGCATCCACTACTTCAGCCCTTGGTAGGATGAAGCACTCTGGGCACAATGTCCCCTCCAGAACCAGTGGAGTATCACATTCACTACCTCAGTCCTTGGCAGGATGAAGCACTCTGGGCACCATGCCCCCTCCAGAGCCAGTGGAGAAAGGCATCCACTACCTCAGTCCTTGGCAGGATGAAGCATTTGACACAAAGCCCCCTCCAGAACCAGTGGAGTATCACATCCACTACCTCAGTCCTTGGCAGGATGAAGCACTCTGGGCACCAGGCCCCCTCCAGAACCAGTGGAGACTGTTATCCACTTGAGAGACTGTGGCTTTGCACTCCCCAGGATAAAGCAGTGGGCAACCCACCCACTTGAGAGACTTGAGAGACTGTGGCTTTGCACTCCCCAGGATAAAGCAGTGGGCAAACCACCCACTTGAGAGACTTGAGAGACTGTGGCTTTGCACTTCCCAGGATAAAGCAGTGGGCATGGAGCCCCCTTGTGGAGCTGTGGCGTCGTGAGTTCATCAGGCTGAGGTGCCTCTCCCCTCCCTCCCCCTGAGGTGCCTGGATATTTTCTATGTCCTCTCCGTTTGGAGTCAGGTATCTAGTGTGGGCCTCGCCCATGCATTTTGGGCCCAGTCGTCCACGGACAATGATTGGTGCACTATCCGGACTTTTGTAGTTGGTGTACACACTTGTATATACTGTATTTTGAGTTTTGACTACTGGATTTCTATTGATTACAATCGTTCAAATCTATTCCTTTTGTTATTCAAGTGGGGTGGGGGTTGTATATGTAATGTTGCAACATGTATTTGTGTGTATGGTGTTGTGGGTGAGGGTGGGGGTGGGGGTGTAGCGTGTTGCGTGTGTGTGTCACTCTCTTTTCCCTCCCCCCTCCCCTGTGTTGTAGGTGCAGTACTCACCGTGGTCGTCGCTGCCGTCTTTGGAGCTCCTGATAGAGGAGCAGGAAGACCATCGCCGGTATGATCTGCAGTACTGGCTCCATGGCATCCTGGTTCCACGTGGGGTGTGGAGAGGTGAGTGATTTCCCCTTCTGTGTACTGTTTCTGCTGTGTTTTTATTCACGTTGGTCCCGCCCTGGAAAAGGTGGCGGATTGCCGTGTCATGATCGGGTGGGTGTTACTTTCTCTTCCGCCTGTCTGTTGCCGGTGTCCGCCGTGCTGTTTGTTTGTACCGCCGTGGTGGTCGGAGTGTTAAAGTGGCTGTCTATGTTGGCAGTTTCCGCTGTGGTCGTAATTCAATTTTTTTTCCGCCGGCCTGTTGGCGGTATTACCGTCGCTTTAACACTGACCGCCAGGGATGTAATGAGGGCCATAGGCTCTTATTATGAACATGGTGGTATAGCCCAACACCAACCATGCTGACAGTCGACGGAAGACCGCCAGTGGCGGCGGCAGGCATCCCGCCATATTCTGACGCCTAGAGCCTCACAGCTATTGATGGCGGTGAGGGCCGTCATGCACCATGCTGGCGGTCAGTGGTGAGGGTGGATGGTGCTCTACCCTCACTGCCACGTCAGTCCAGACACCGCCACAACACCTATGATGCAGTCATAGGTGTGATGGTGTGTGGAGGCGCGGCGATGCTGGCAGAGCAGCATCCTAAGAGCCTGTCCCCTCCTGGAGCAGCTCCACAGAACAGGTAAGTGGTGCCCAAGAGGGAAGGGAGGTAGGGGGGTGTGGGTGTGTGTGTGTTGAGTAAGTGAGTGCCTGCATGGGTGTGTTTGTGAAGGGGGGATGTGTGTCTGCGTGTATGAATGCGTGTGTGTATGTCGGAATATGGGTGCATGTGTATGTGGGGGCTTAGGGGGACCTGTATGGAGGTAGGGGTGTGGGAGATGTTGAGGGGTGTTGGGGAGGGCCTACAGGGTTATTGGAGGGAGGAGGTATGGGGGATCGATTTTCAGGATTCAGGGGGTGGGGGGCAGGTCTAAGGGCTTGGGGAGGTGGGTGGGGGTTGTGGCAAGGGAGGGCTGGCGTGTCACATACAGGTGACAGGAATGCGAATTCCTGTCACCCATATGCTTTCCGTCAGGGAAATTCCTGGTGGAAATGGGAACATTATCCCACCACCGATCTGGCCTCCACAGCCGGGTTGAAAGTGCCTACCGTCGGCATGTGTGAAAATAAGTCATTTAATCTGTTTGTTGTGTTGAGACTGAGCGCTTTTTGTAATGCAGTTAAAGTTCTCGTTTACTGAAATATTTTCTTGAGGCCTCCGGATGCTGTAGTATTTATTCCATTTTGCAGCCGACACTTTTGTTTAGGCTTCATTCGCTAAAGAGTTTTCTCAAGGCAATCTATAGTGTTAAGAATGGTTTTACAGTATAAAGTTCAAAGATGAAAATATGCATCCGTATTAAATTACCTTTAAAGGTTTCATCATTGTACATATTATAACTTCATGTAAACGTTTTCTAACTGCTAAGGTATGTCTTTGTGGAGATTGTTGTTGTGACAGTAGTGAAGGATGGTGAGGGATGAAGATATTTGGGCCCATATTTATACTTTTTGACGCTAAACTGCGCTAACGCAGTTTAGCGTCAAAAAGTTTTGCGCCGTCTAACGCCATTCTGAAGCGTCATGCGGGCGCCGTATTTATGGAATGGCGTTAGACGGCGCAATCAGACCGGCGCTGCCTGGTTTGCGTGGGAAAAAACCACGTAGACCAGACAGCGCCGGCGTAGGGGGAAAATGGCGTATGGGCGTCTTAAAATGGGGCAAGTCAGGTTACGTCGAAAAAATCGTCTTAACCCGACTTGCGCCATTTTTTAACGACGCCCATCCCCCATCAACATGACTCCTATCATTGTAAAGATAGGAGTCATGCCCCCTTGCCCAATGGCCATGCCCAGGGGACTTCTGTCCCCTGGGCATGGTCATTGGGCATAGTGGCATGTAGGGGGGCACAAATCAGGCCCCCCTATGCCAAAAAAAATTATTAAAAAAAAATAAAAAATTACTTACCTGAATGTCCCTGGGGTGGGTCCCTCCAGCCTTGGGTGTCCTCCTGGGGTGGGCAAGGGTGGCAGGGGGGGTCCCTGGGGGCAGGGGAGGGCACTCTGGGCTCATTTTGAGCCCACTTGTCCCTTAACGCCATGCCTGACCCAGGCGTTAAAAAGCGGCGCAAATGCGCCGTTTTTAGCCACGCCCACTCCCGGGCGTCTCTTTTGCCCGGGAGTATAAATACCACGTAAAGGCCTGGGAGTCATTTTTTAGACGGGAACGCCTCCCTTGCATATCATTAACGCAAGGAAGGGGTTCACGCTAAAAAATGACGCACATTCCGGGAACTTTGGCGCTATTCGCCTCTAACGCCATAGTATAAATATGGCGTTAGTTGGCGTTAGTTTAGCGTCGAATTTGCGTCGAAAAAAACGACGCAAATTCGGCGCAAACGGAGTATAAATACGGCCCTTGATGAGCAAAGTGTTTGATGAGCAGTGAGGATGTGTGATGTCCTAAAATGATTCCTAAGATTCCATTTTGTTTACCATTGATTTACTGCTTTGAAAAAAAACACTGACTACCTGGCTTTCTGGCTGTGTCGTTTATTAATCTCATTAATAGGTGGTGCCACTGAGCTTCCCATTAAATCTTGTGCAAGCAATAATACCTTGGGTAAAAGCCTTTCTCTCTTCCCTCTTATGTCTGTGCAAACATCAAAGTGTAGCTCAGTTCCTTGAATCTAAATGAAGGTTATTTTTCCTTAGGAGTGCAAATGTATTGAATCCTCCCAAGCCCACTATCACAAATCCAATATGAAATTAAAGTAGAATATATGAGCCTATTTCCTAAAAGAAAACCTCTTTTAATAATTGCTTCTATGTACTATATTGATAGAGCGCATGCATTGATTTCTTATATAAAACAATATATCCCGGGAGAAACAAACTGCCTGAAATGCTGGCTGCTTGTTGAATACAGAGTTAGGAAACCACAAAGTATCATACTCTATATATTTCATTTTGCATGGGGTTGTTGTTGTAATTACACAAGTTTCTCCTGTTGTTCCGTGTGTCAGTTCCATGATGAAAGCAATGTGGCCAGCTGGTATGCATGTAACTGAGCACCACAAGAACTAATAACTCCAAATCACCATAACGGCACAGAAACTGCCAATAACGATGAATTAACAAAGAATTCCTCAAAGCAGGCTACATCAAGTGAAAAGAAACTGTATAGATTACAGAGGAAATACATTTTTGTTCAATTATTAGGCATGCACAAAGGACTACAAAAAACACGTCTATTAAAACACTGCCAACATTGAGAAACAGAAAAACACAACCCATAATAAACCCCCCAAAGTACGGTGACATGGGGGCACACACAGAGAATATACTCGCAGTCAGATGTGGATCAGCATTGCAATTATTGACTTCTCAAGGTGGACAAAACAACAAAATGGGTCATAAAAGTATTGATGGCAGAGACTGGTGCATGTCCGGCTTGTGGTCCTGATCTTGGTACCCTCCTATGACTCTCCGCTGTTGTAGAATGTCTCCTAACACTTAAGACCTCATACAGTTCTCAAATTCTCTAAGGGGGTGATGGCCACATCTGGGTAATTGCACCTGTGTGGAGTTTCTACTGATGTATGATAAGACGTCTGAGAAGAATGAGGGTTAGCACTGAGTACAACAGACGCACCTACCATCATTCAGCCCGTTCAAGGTCCAGATAACTTTACTGTGTCAGTTGGGAACGAGGCATAGTCTGTTGTTTTGTCCAGAAATGTGAAATTGTGTCCTGTCGAGGCTTGATCGGCTGTTTTGTTTGTTGCACTATAGAAGTGTGACACCACCAGTGCTCTGGAAGTTTTAAAGAGCCCTGAAATACATTCACCTGCTGCTTCAGTTGACAGGAATGTTGCAGTTCCTGTGTAGTAGACTTTTCACACATGGCATTGCAGGTATTTAACAGGTAGCTGGTTTCTCCCCCATTCCTGTCATTTAATGTTTCCTGTATCATATGGATCCAGGTATGGGTAGCTGAGCCATTTTGGCGCACTGCCCTCGGATGGACATTAACATATGTTGGGAGCACTAAACCTAAGTATCAACTCAAAAATATCGTCCATCCATAATATTGTAGTCAAAATATTATGACTACAAACATAGGCCCTCATTCCAACCGCGGCGGTCAATGACCGCCGGGTTGGTGGACCGCGGGAGCACCGCCGACAAGCCGGCGGTGCTCCAATGGGCATTCCGACCGCGGCGGTAAAGCCGCGGTTGGACCGGCAACACTGGCGGTCTCCCGCCAGTGTACCGCCGCCCATTGGAATCCTCCAAGGCGGCGCAGCTAGCTGCGCCGCCGAGGGGATTCCGACCCCCCCTACCGCCATCCAGTTCCCGGCGGTTCTCCTGCCGGGAACCGGATGGCGGTAGGGGGGGGTCGCGGGGCCCCTGGGGGCCCCTGCAGTGCCCATGCCAATGGCAGGGGCACTGCAGGGGCCCCCGTAAGAGGGCCCTGCTAGTATTTCACTGTCTGCATAGCAGACAGTGAAATACGCGACGGGTGCAGTAGCACCCGTCGCACCTTCCCACTCCGCCGGCTCGATTACGAGCCGGCTTCATGGTGGGAAGGTCGTTTTCCCCTGGGCTGGCGGGCGGCCTTTCGGCGGCCGCCCGTCAGCCCAGGGGAAAAGTCAAAATACCCGCCGCGGTCTTGCGACCGCGGTACGGTATTTTGACGGCGGGACTTTGGCGGGCGGCCTCCGCCGCCCGCCAAGGTCCGAATGAGGGCCATAGTGTGTATAAAAAAAATAAACTATACTTTGTACTGGTTTTACTAATATCGTAATTTAACATATTGTTTAATGTCATATTGTTTTTATTATGTGTTTTATTGTATTGTATGTTTTTGTTTCATTATGTTTTTGTGGAATTAACGTGCAATTAGTTTTCAAAATGTTATAGTGATCTATACGTTTTTCAGGTAGCTGTGTTTATTAGGGGGTGGTTAGTTATGTTTTTAATTATATATTAAATTAAATTTATTGTTATGTAATTATTTCGAATTCATATTTGTTTGTATACATTCGGAATAACTATTTTAATTGCACGAATGGTGAGTAGTGTTTTAAAAAAATACATATAGATCAATAATAGTTGATTCATGTGACCATTGTTGGGCATTCCAAGTCCCAGGATTCCAAAGATGACCAGGAAGAGGGGAGAGAAAATGGTTCCTCATTCTATCAAGCACTAGGGCCCATATTTATACTTTTTGACGCAAACCTGCGCCAGCGCACGCTTGCCTTAACATTTTTAATGCCGGTTACTGCCTTTCCAACGCGCCAGCCGGGGGTAATATTAAAGGAATTAAGGTCGCCGGTGCTGCAGCCTGGTTAGCATCAAAATAAATTACTCTAACTGGGCAGCGGAGGCGTAGGAAAGGCTGGGGGTTATGCATCAAAGAATGGTGCAAGTCAGGTTAGAGTAAAAAAAAAATGACTCTAACCTGACTAGCGTAAATTTGTGACGCACAACCCCCATGGAAATGACTCCTGTCTTAGCAAAGACAGGAGTCATGCCCCCCTGCCCAATGGCCATGCCCAGGGGACCTCTGTCCCCTGGGCATGGCCATTGGGCACATTGGCATGTAGGGGGGCCCAAGTAAGGCCCCCCTATGCCACCTAAAAAAATAAAAATGACTTACCTCTACTTACCTCTGCCTACCATAGATCGGTCCCCCCCATCCACGGGTGTCCTCCAGGGGTGGGCGAGGATGGCAGGGGGTGTCCCTGGGTGCCAGGAAGGACACCTGTGGACTGCTTCCATGGTCAGAGACCACAGGTCCCTTAACGCCTGCCCTGACCCAGGCATTAAAAAACAGCGCAAATCTGTCTGGGCGCCATTTTTTAAGGCCTGCTTCCTCCTGTGTGTCAAAATGACGTGGGAGAATAAATAAGGCGCACATGCCTTAAAGTCATTTTTTGCACGGGAACACCTACCTTGCATGTCATTAGTGCAAGGTAGGTTTTCACATCCAAAAAATGACTAAAATTCCTTAAGTTTTGTGCTGGACGGGTCCAGCGGCAAAGTATAAATATGGAGTTAAGTTTGCACCAGATTTGCGTCAAAAAAATTATGCAAATCTGGCCCAAACAGACTATAAATATGCCCCTTTGTATTGCCATCATCAGTCTAGCTTCATGTGATGCACATGGTCAAGGATGTTCCTTTCTGTGCCTGTCAAAGCCAAGATAAGACAGGGAAGGGCCAGCCTCCTTGGTTTGATAATTTTTATTACAGTTATAGTGGTGTGAATATTTGCTTGCTGTTATAGTTTTAATTTTATTTTGGTTCATGCAAGAAGCCAGTGCTGGAGGGTCAATTAACTAATCAATCGAGGACTCCTTTGCTGGTTTGGCTGTTTCTTTCCTCGTTCCCTTTTTTAACATTTTGGGCCTGATTTTGATATTGGTGGATGGGTTACTCATTGCAAGGACGGATATCCTGTTTGCCGAAATCTAAATGCCATTATTTTCTATTGTTCTTAGATTTCAGTGGACGATATTCATCACTGTTGCTACAGAGTAACCCCTCCGCCGAGATCTAAATCAGGCCCTTACTCTGCCTTTGTTATTATTTTCATTATAATATGAAAAAGTGAAAAGAAAGTTTTGGCCCACATTGCACTTCTAAACAAAACCCCTGTCCAAACATGCAGCATAAAACTATGATTGAAGATACTGACAACCTAACCGAGGAAGTGGAAGCTGTTGAGCACTAAGGGGGTCCATAAAGCCTACTCAAGAAGTCCATGAGTTGAGGCCTATTCTGCACTGGTTTTGCAAATGGTCCATCATTGGGAAATAAGTGAAATTATGAGTAATTATGCAAAATACAAATACAAATGGTCCATCTATTTTGGGAAATATGTGAAATTACACGTAATTATGCAAAATACAAATAGAGTCCATAATTTAACACTATATTTTAGCTTGAAATGCACCCTTGCATTGCTTTTTGACATGAGATGTATTTTGCAGAAATAAAATAGCACAAAAAACACATGTGGTGCTAGCCGCAGCTTCTATCTTTCAAGATGTTCACATTATTACTGAGCCCTCACAGTAAAGTTTTACTGCATTAGGGTAATGGCTTGATTTCGGGAATTGTGCATCACAAATACAGCACAATATTCGCCAAATTGCATGAATTACAGTGGCGTAATTTAAATTTTACCCTGGTCTTAATTTAAAAATGTACACGTACTGATTCAGCAGAGGTGGCTGGCAAGAGTGCAAGGGTTTGATGGCGCAAGAAGGCATTGGGTGGCTAATTATTTACAGGAGAAAGGAGAACCAAAGGAGTAGGTACAGCAAGGAGAGTCACAGAGGGGGAGAAAATGCTTTCTAATCCACTGAAATGCAAGTTTATGACATCAAGTGGAAGGACACAACCCATCCATGGTGATTCTGAAATGCTTCATGGATAAGACAAACACTCGAATAAGGAGGAAAGAATTTGGATCAGCAACTAAGACAGACAAGAAAACTATTGAATCATGAGCAAAGGTTGGACAGAATGCCTTACCTAACTCTATATTGGACACAATAGGTCTGTTTGCCAAAAGACAGCTTAATATAGGCTAAACCTAAACAGGGGAAACAGAGTATACTACAAATTGTAGCAAGGACCCTTATTGAAAGGTGAGCATAAAGGGCATTGTTACAAGTTGGCCAATAAATCGAGCATGAGATAATATGGCCAGAGTTTAACCCTAGTCACCAACCAATATGAATTATCATACCCTCAATCTGGAAAGCATTTTGGGTCCCAGGATTACCGGTCACATACCTGCATGTGGCTCCCTGACTCCTAGCCCCTTACCACATACACATATACTTTCTAACTCTTTTCAGTAGATGGAAAATGTTCAGGTTACAGCAGTGGAATTATACTGGGATGTTCCTTTGTCTGACTGGTAAGGAACATAAAAGTGCAATCACTTGCAGCAGATGGTAATTTTGAGTGCAAACCAGAATGATCTAGAGATAGTGCATACAAAACTTGTGTCCATAATGTTACACTTGTTACATCCTATTTCACTGACATATAAATATAAGACAATTAATTATTATTTGGAGTAGGTGACTACCCTCCTCAAAGAAAAATTGTTGTCAGGGTCAAAGTCACTAAATTTCCCTGAGCTCATCCCATTGGTAGCTGTAGTAGAGAGCAGACGGGCTTAACGTAGGGCAATATGAAAAGTATTTATGCAGTACCAAAACAGTAATAATGTCAAATTGCAAAACAATACAAATCCAAAACTAACTTAGAAAAATACAGTAGCATTTAATGAACAAAGGAACAAAAATCCAGTAGGGGAACTAGAAGTATGACTTTTAAAGTTTTAAGTAGAAATAGCACCAAAAAACATAAATTTCCAATGACAGTCAATGGTCATGGTAGACTGGGACTCAAATGTAATTTGAGGCTGGCTGCGGTGAATCACAGATCAGATACACCAACCAGGTTCATCCTGGTCAAAGATTTTACTGTCTCACTTAGTCTTCTAAGTCCCAATTTACCACCAGAGTACCCTTCTAAAGGCCTCAGAGGAGGCACTTAGAAATTTGCAGGGTAACACTCAGAGGCCAACAGCAGGGTCCACTCAAGGATTACTTGCAACCAGTCAGCTGGATACATCAAGGAAAAGCCCTCTTACAGCTTGTTGTTTCCCTGTAGCTTGAAAATGTGTTTAGTCATATGACCCCTGGAGTCCACTTCTTTGCACTGGGAAAAAGAAGGAGCAGGACCAGTCCTTCTGGATTCCTCTCAGCTCACAGCCAGGCCCAGTACTTTTCTGATCTTCCACAGGTCCGGGAAGTGTTCTGATGTCGGCGCATCGAGGTGCTGCATTTTATGCCTGGTACTAGATAGTAGGTGGGAATGACTCCTGGGCATGCACTAACCCATGGGGTAAAAGTTCCTGGGGCCAACCCAAAATTTCAAGATGGCAAGAGTTTAGGGGCACAGCAAACATGGAATCTGAGGGCGCGGGACGTGTTTGAGGAGTGTACTATGTAATCTTAGTGTCCTCCTGCGTGTAACACTAAAATCCTGCTTCAGGCAGCCACTATACCCACAATAAATCTAGGCATACGCCTGGTTGGACAAAAGAAGAGGTCTTCCGCAGAGGAATGCAAGAATTGTCTTGTCATCCTGTTTTCTTCCATTTCAAATGCACCGCAAGGGTTAAATTTAAAACTAGAGACAGAAGTCTGTTAGTAGAAAAGCAGAGCATTCCCAAGACCCAGACTCAGTATTTTAATTTGTATTCTGGTTTCTACATAGGACAGCTAGGTATGCCACAGTGAAAATAACTTTTGAGCGTTAGTCACTGTAAGGACATGTTAACATTAAGGGGCATATTTATACTCCGTTTGCGCCGAATTTGCGTCGTTTTTTTCGACGCAAATTCGACGCAAAACTAACTCCATATTTATACTTTGGCGTTAGACGCGTTTTTTTGCGTGAACACCTTCCTTGCGTTAATGATATGCAAGGTAGGCGTTCCCGTCTTAAAAAATGACTGCGATGCATATGCTTCGTATTTATACTCCCGGGCAAAAATGACGCCCGGGAGTGGGCGGGACTAAAAAACCCGCATTTGCACCGGATTTTAGCGCCTGGGTCAGGGCAGGCGTTAAGGGACCTGTGGGCTCAGAATGAGCCCAGAGGTGCCCTCCCAAGCCCCCAGGGACACCCCCTGCCACCCTTGCCCACCCCAGGAGGACACCCAAGGCTGGAGGGACCCATCCCAGGGAAGAAAAGGTAAGTTGTGGTAAGTATTTTTTTAATTTTTTTTTTGTGGCATAGGGGGGCCTGATTTGTGCCCCCCCTACATGCCACTATGCCCAATGACCAAGCCCAGGGGACAGAAGTCCCCTGGGCATGGCAATTGGGCAAGGGGGCATGACTCCTGTCTTTGCTAAGACAGGAGTCATGTTAATGGCGTCTGGGCGCCCAAAAAAAATGGCGCAAATCGGGTTAAGACGATTTTTTTGCCTCAGCCTGACTTGCCCCATTTTTAGACGCCCAAACGCCATTTTTCCCTACGCCGGCGCTGCCTGGTGTACGTGTTTTTTTTTCACGCACACCAGGCAGCGCCGGTCGGCTAACACCGGCTAACGCCATTCAATAAATACGGCGCCCGCATGGCGCTTCAGAATGGCGTTAGCCAGCGCTAATTTTTTTGGCGCAAAACTGCGTTAGCGCAGTTTTGCATCAAAAAGTATAAATATGGCCCTAAATTCCCACTTCCTACTTTTAAACTTCATGAACCCTGTTGTGGAGACTTCAAGGCCTATATAGGAGTGACATTATAATAATTAAATATGAGAATTTTACATGTCAACAGGGTTTATTTTGATGGATTGACTGGCGATTTTTACACTGCTACATTCAGGCTACAATGGTAGGCCAGAAGCTATGTTTCTGTTGCCATTGTAGTGGATGGCACAATAGATGCTGCACTCCACTAATGGCTTCCAGGCCTTGGGCCCATTTTGCGGGGTATATTTGGGACATATAGGTAAGGTAAATATACCAATTAGGAGCATGCCTATTCAACCATGTTAAAAGGGGGAGCAACAGCACTATCCCTCTTTCTAACGGGGTAAAGTGCACAATGTTCTAAAGCTAATTAAAATATAGGGCCCAGCTAAAGATGAAAAATCCAGGGTAACCATGCAGAAAAGGCAGATTTCTTACCATAACTCAATAAACCACAGAAATTAACTGCAACAAATGTATTTTTCTCCTAATTTCTTTGAGCCTAGGTTTTGCACAAGTCTGTCAAATGATTCCCTACATGTTGTATTCGGTTTGGGGATTTTGCTTCTAGATGACATTCAATTCAAGCTACCATAATCATGCAAATATATATCCCTTTTCTAACCCCTGGGAATACACTGGATTCTCTTATCAACACAACATATGATGAAATTTGAAGATGTTGGCTTTGCCTTGTTCACGTGAATTACACAGTGAGGAATCTAAACTATTCCATTTTATGCTAATTTAAATTATATCACCCAGGTATTGGTATTCATCTCCTACTGTGTTTGTACATCATAGATGGAGGGAATTAAAATACCTACGGGTGATGGGAGATGAGGTCTTCTAAGGACCTCTGATCACCATCAAGTACTGACTAAGGAGAAGCTGTCTATCGTGAGAGCATTAGCCCATGTGAGGTTAGAGCCTGCCGAGACCTGGGGCTCATCTCCCCTCATCTCGGGGTGTGAGAGACCATTGATTGGGCCAAGATGGTCACTCCACCCTTCTACCACCTTCAGTGCTATGCTACCAGCCTGCCCCCTGGTCGGCTGTGGCATATTTCAGGAGTGGCCACACTGCCTGACAGCAGTGGCCTTGCTTCCCAACCTGAGCAGTGGGCTGGAAGACCACAAGGAGGCACCTGGATAAACTAGTCTGGGGACACTCCTGGTGACAGCGCTCGGCCGCAAAACCAGCAGCAAAGAGGAGCTGTGGCCCTCCAACTCAATTCCCCCTTCACCCACCACGGACTATTACTGTAGTCACATGGGAGGCTTTGAAGAGTTGTGCCTCCCATTCTTTTGGACCATGGAGAGTTGTGCTGTACCCCCCTGCCCCCACAAACTTCTACAAATACAATTGTGGTTGCAGTAGGGGAGGGGGCCCTTGACCCCTGAGGGGGTCACTGATTTACGACAAATAGGACCTTGGGGATTGGCAGTCCTCCCGGCACTAAGAAATCAATGGACTGGTGATTGTGGCCTCCCGGCACCACCATGTTGATAAAGGGCCCAACCTGGGTACAGATCACTGCCATTCTCCTGCACTAAGACTGGGCACTGTTGTCCTGCACTGCCTTTTGAAGCTAGCCTGACACTTGCTAACCCCTGCTGGCATCTGTTGCTTGAGTTACTGCCTATCATTTGTCCCACTTCTGCTTTACTGCTATCTGGGTGGGGGAACACTGTGAACAGACACAAACTAGGGGTCCAGGCTGTGACAAAGAGTGGGGTGCTTTATAATTCTCTTGCTTGCAGGTGTGCCTGCCTGCCAGGCCGCCATCATGGTTTGTCCAAAGCACAGAAAAGCCTCAGGGGCAGTGCTCAGTATAAGAGATGGCAGAAGAAAGGGGGACGCCCCACTCTCTGCAGATGCAACCTTGGGGGGCACACTGTTGGACCATTCTCAGAAATTAATGAGATCCTGAAAGATGTCTTGTGTATCAATTCCTCCCTGGAAGCCAATGCCCCAAACTCGTCACATTGGGGATCGACATGGGCAGCCTGCGGGAAAATCAAAAGAAGCTGAAAGAGCGGGTGAATGACTCAGAGTCTACGCTGGTCGCACTAAGGCCAGCAGTTGCAGACGCAGACTCACGCATCAGAGCCCTAAATGAGGAAGTCAGTTACCTCAAAAAGCGGGTATAGGGTCAAGAAGGTCAATCCTGCAGCAATAATCTAAAGATCGTGGAGCTCCTGAAGCTCACAGAAGGGCCTAGCATGGAGCTGTACCTGAAGAGTGGCTCATACAGACGGTGCTGTTGGGTAAATTCTCAACTTTCTTTTCTGTGGAGCGGACACAAAGAGTGCTGGGAAGGCAGGCTCCTCCAAGAGCTCCCTCAAGACTGGTAGTTGCCTGCCTATTCAATTACATAGATATAGACCTTATAACACAAGTGGCATTCACCAAGGAACCCTGGATGATTGATAACTCTCAGGTAAACATAATCCCTGACTACATGATGGAGGTACAAAAGCAGTCAACCTCCTTCCTGGAGGTGAATCGATGACTCCAAGAACACAATAATAAGTATGCTTTGCAGCTTCCCTCCAGGACCACACCACTTTCTGGGAGACCCTGGGGAAGCCTGGGCTTGGCTCGAGCGTAGGGATATCACATCCCACGGAGAGGGTGAGAGAGTTGGCTGACTTGTAGGTGCAACGAGGTCAAAGACTCCCCAGCAGAAGCAACAAGGCGGGCCCCTTGAAAGAACACGCAGCCATAGAGAGCACCCAAGTGGTTGCTGTGATGAAGTGACACAATGGAACTCATTCCCCCAGGACCAAAGCACAGAGACTCAAGAACAAGACATCTGAGATGGACATGACTCTGGTGAACTCCTTGCTGCAGGGGGAACTGGTCATCACTCCCATGTCTGCAGGTGACCTACTGTAGGTTGCCCAACCTGATCATGAGACGTGGCTTACCGGAGGCTCTGTAAGAATGACTGGTGAAGGGCCAGTAGGGGCCCTTAACTCTTGTAGCAGACTGGGCACGAGAGGCTTCTTATTGAGTGGACATATTGTCACTGCACTAACCTTAGGTCACATTTGGACAGTGGCTACAATATATGACTTTTATATGACTATGTTTCTTTGCATTATATTTCTGCTCGATGGACGCCTGTTGGTGCACTGAACCTGAGATGGGATGTTGGGTGATCAAAGTTACTTTTCTTTGCTTATTACACTTTTCTGTTTTTTTTCAGGCATGCATTGCTCTGGCATTGGGGGAGATAGTGGGAAGAAGGTGGTGGGATTAGCTGGGGATGGAGGGGAGATTTTGGGTTATATTGGGTAGACAATGCAGGATCATAAACTGTTAACTGGGTCAAAATACCTACTTATGACTTGGAATGTCAGGGGAATGCCTAGTTATGTCAAGAGATATCACATACACCAATATTTAAGGGGACAAGGGGTTCACGTAGCCTTTCATTAAGATATCCACTTCACTACCCTTACTCTGGAGGGGGTGCGCAAAAGATGGCAGGGCACAGTAGTGGGAACTATATACTCCAAATATGGCAGGAATGCCCTGATATAGGTTGCTCCTAGGGTGCCACTTTCGGTGTTACACACTAGGATTGACTCTGAGTGGAGGTATGCGGTGTTGGAGGATTTTCTGGATAGCCCCCCCAAATCCTTTATCTCTTCCTATGCAACAAACTCTAACTAGTCACATTTCTGGAACACCTTAACACCAGCATACATTAGCTCCTTTCTAATGGGGTGGAAACTATACATATTTCTCAGTTCCCATATGCCAGTGTACGACAATTGGCATCCCACACCCGGGTGTTTAATGCCTGGTGCTGTTTACATCCCCTGGCAAGGGAATACTCCTACCACTCTAGTTTACATAACCTCCACACTAGAATCATCTTTTTTTACTGCAAATTTAAGGTGTCCCTGTGAGAAAGTAGCCTCTTTCTAGCATGGTTACCCCCATTTGTGGCCTGTTTGTGAGTGTTTGTCAGTGTGTTTTTACTGTCTCACTGGGATCCTGCTAGCCAGGACCCCAGTGCTCATAGTTTAAAACACTATTTGCCAGTGTGTTTTGCCTGTCTCACTGGGATCCCGCTAGCCAGGACCCCAGTGCTCATACTAAGTGGCCTATGTGTGTTTTCAGTATGCTTGACTGTGTCACTGAAGTTCTGCTAACCAGAACTCCAGTGCTTATGCTCTCTCTACTTACCAAATCTGTCACTACAGTTTAGTGGCTCCATATTCCACTTCTGATTGGCACACTGGACCCCCTTATAAGTCCCTAGTATATGGTACCTAGGTACCCAGGGCATTGGGGTTCCAGGAGATCCTTATGGACTGCAGCATTTCTTTTGCCACCCATAAGGAGCTCATACAAGCCTTTCATCAGGACTGCCACTGCAGCCTGAGTGAAATAGTGCACACACTATTTCACAGCCATTTTAAACTACACTTGGGGCCAGATGTACAAAGCTTTCTGCACATTGCAAACAGCGACGTGCAAAAAGCACTTTGCAATGCACAAACCTCGTTTTGCGATTCGGTAACATGGTTACCGAATCGCAAAACGAGTTTGCGAGTTGCAATTAGGAAGGTGTGTTCCCTTCCTAATTTCGAGTTGCAGTGCAATGCAGGATTGGTTTGTGACCGCAAACACCCTTTTGAAATGGGTGGTAACCCAATCGCAAAATGGAAGGACCCCTTCCCCGTTGAGAATGGCACTGCAAACATTTTTTCAGAGCAGGCAGTGGTCCTATGGACCACTGCCTGCTCTGAAAAAATGAAACGAAAACGTTTCATTTTTCATTTTTGAAATGCATCTCGTTTTCCTTTAAGGAAAATGGGCTGCATTACAAAAAAAAACTGCTTTATTAAAAAGCAGTCACAGACATGGTGGTCTGCTGTCCGCAGCAGGCCACCATTCCTGTGAGGGCCGCCATTCACATGAGGGTCGCAAATTGCGACCCACCTCATGAATATTCATGAGGTGGGCCTTTGCGACCCCCTTGCTATTCGCAGATGATGTCAGGGACACCATCCAACATTCCGAATTGCGACTCGCAATTTCCGGGTTGCAATTCGGAATGTTCCTACATCTGGCCCTAAGTAACTTATAAGTCACCTAAATATCTAACCTTCATTTACTGAAGTCTAGATTGAAAGTTACTGTGTGTGAGGGCACCCTTGCACTAGCAAAGGTGCCCCCACATTGTCCAGGGCCAATTCCCTTGACTTCGTGAGTGCAGGGACACCATTATAAGCGTGCACTACATATATGTCAATAAATATATGTTGCTACACAATGGTAACTCCGAATATGGCCTTGTGAGGTGTCTAAGATCATGGAATTGACCATTCAATTCAAATCGGGTATTGGGAAGGATATCCCATTCACTCTGGGGGCTCCACCGTGGAGCCCCAGTACTGCCAAACCAGCTCTCTGAGGTTTCCACTGCAGCCCCAGCTGCTGCCACCTCACAGACAGGTTTCTGCCCTCCTGGAGATTGAGCAGCTCACTCCCAGGAAGGCAGAACAATGCATTTCCCTTAGGAGAAGGGTGTTACACCCTCTCCCATTGGAAATAGGTGTTACAAGAATGAGAGGGGTATCCTCCTAGAGCCTCTGTAAATGCTTTGAAGGGCACAAACTGTGCCTTCATTGCATAATCCAGTCTACACCGGTTCAGGGACCCCAGTCCCTGCTCTGAGGCAAAACTGAACAAAGGAAAGGGGAGTGACCACTCCCCTGTCCATTACCACCCCAGAGGTGGAGCCCAGAGCTCCTCCAGAGTGTCCCTGGCATTAGCCATCTTAGATTCCAAGGTGTGGGGACCCTCTGGAGACCTCTGAGTGGCCAGTACCAGCAGGTGACGTCTGAGACCCCTCCTGATAGGTGCATACCTGGGTAGGTAGCCAATCCCCCTCTCAGGGATATTTAGGGTCTCTCCTCTGGGTGTTTCCTCAGATTTGGTTTGCAAGATTCCTCCAGGACTCCTCTGCATCCTCTGCTTCTGCTTCTGACCGTCGGATCAACCGTTGACTGCTCCAGGAACTGCTGTAAATGCAACAAAGTATCCAGGACGACTCCTGTGATCTGCAACTTCAGCTCCAGCCAACATTTGCAACAGTTTCCAAGGTGTGCACACTCTGAAGAGTGCCTGTCTCCATCCTGCACCAAAAGAACCGAAGGAATCTCCTGTGGAGTGACGGAGTCACTTACCTGCTTCTGCAGGCACCCTTCTGTGACGACAACCAGTACTCTGAGACTCCTCTCCTGATGATGAGCGTGCTCCCTCGAACACAGGTGGTGACCGAAGTGACCCAGAATGTCCAAAGGTCCAGCTGTCCAGATTTGGTGGAGGTAAAAGCTTGCCTCCCCGTGCTACGACAGTACCCCTGTGTACCGCGTCTTATGCAGCTCCTTGGGCTTCTGTGCACTTCTTCCAAGGGTTCTTCATGCACAGCTTAGCCCAGGTCCCCAGCACTCCATCCTGCTATGCACAGCTCCCTGAGTTGTTCTCTGGTGGCGTGGGACCTTCCAGTGTAGGGCTGCAACGACCGCACTTTGCATTTTCTTTGTCCCTGTTTTTCTGCCACTCCTGTGGGTGCTGTCTGGTCTTCTGAGGGCTCTCTGAAGTGCTGAGAGCCCCCTCTGCCTCCTCAGTCCGAGTTGAGACTCCCAGGTCCCTCCTGGGTCCAGGCAGCTCCTTTTTGACGCAAACCACGTACTTTCTTGAACAAAGGAATTCAGCGACGCAGACAGCCTGCATCCAGCAACTCGACGTGGGACATCTCCTGCACAACGCAGGAACCCGCAGACATCTTTTTTGTACTTTTCTCCTGACCGGAAAATCCACTTTTGTACCTTCATCTATGTTGGCAGGGGCTCCTGTCCTTCCTGGACTCTTCTTCGACTTCTGGACTTGGTCTCCTCTCTCCACAGGTCTTCAGGTCCAGGAATCCATTGTTTGTTGCTTGCAGTCTTGCTTGGTTCTCCCCCACTCTACAGATAGCAGTGCTGGTTGTCCTCACCAAGCCAGACAGAGATCCCTTGCTCTTGGGTTTTTGTTAACCCTTTTCCTATTAAATACAGATTAAAAGATTATTTAGAAGGTACTGATAGAACAGCACATCATAGACCCTGACCAAAAATGGTTTCATACCTGGCAGGAACTCCTTTCAGAATTTTAGCCCCTTTTCATGCTGATGGATTGGATGAAGAGCTGGGACACCAGCCGCTGTGTCACCTCACTAGAAATAGAGAAGGAGTTCAATACTTAAGGTTGATTACCTCATGAAGGTCCATAAAAGGCTTTGGGTGGGGACAAGGTTTCTGAAATGTATTGTCCTGCGATATAATGCGCTGCTTGCCCAGGTGAAGACTAACAACACCATCTCTGACCCACTCTGTCTTGAGCGTGGCACATGACAGGGATGTTCCCTGCCCCGATCATCTTTGCTCTGGCCATGGAACCCTTGCATGTGTGCTCTGCGCGAGGGCACCAGACGGGCATTTGGATCGAGGACAGATGGCATATAATTTCAGTATACACAGATGACGCTCTAGTATACATCAGAAAAGAAGTGGAAGATATCCTGCAATTTATGGAACTATTGTGCCTCTCCAGGGAGCCTCGAGCCTGAAAGTGAACTGGAAAAGTCCCCTCTTTTTCCCCTAACAGTGGTCACAGACTAACAAAGGCAGAGGCTTCCACATGCCCCTTTCCTCTGGAGCGGCAATGCTTTTAAATATCTAAGAATCAGAGTGCACCATGTGATGAAGACCTAGTGAATGGTAATATAGAGAGAGCACTGACTGGGCTGAGCGGTTCCCTACGATTACGGACGACCTACCACTCTCTTCTATGGGGCGTATAGCCATCTCTAAGATGCTGGTGCTCCCACAGCTGCTGTATTTCTTCTCCGCCAACCCTGTCCTGCTCCCTAAGAGGTTATTTGGAAAGCTTCTCTCGCTTCTGATCACCCTGATTTGTTGTAAGGGTAGGAAACGGGTAACGATATCCAAACTGTATGCCCCACTGACCCACTGACTGAGGGCGGCCTGGGAGTACCGAACTACGAGTATTCTGGCTAGACATAACATATCTAAATTAGGACTCTGGTTCGGCGAAACAGCGTCGCCTATGGTAATGCAATGGTGGCTGGGCTCTGACGAAAGGGTTCCAAGGAGGGAGGAACGTCCTCATGCGAGTGACTATGGCCTGCTGGAAAACCTACACGGTTAAAACACCGAACACTTACCACATTTGCGCCGGGCTTGCCTCTCTGGGCGATGCCGAGGTGCTCCGCACTTCGACTGAGACTGGGCGGAGTCCAGTGGATGGAGACAGGCCTCAGAATGTTGGGAGACCTCTTTAATGATAAGCTCTTATGTACTTTTGAAGGCCTAGTAGATGAATATGACATTCTGCCAAGCTCTTTTCTTATTTCTGCTCTCTTACACGTCACCTGCACTAGGTTTGTCATAGGTCACAGAACGAGCCAGAAATCTCACAGTTTCTACAGTCAATATTAACACACTGCAGAGCTAGTTGGGCCGTTATGTGCCTGTTTGGCTCACTGCGTGCTGATAGGGGCGCCGCGCTAAACCTTACAGGCTTACTGGAGCACTGTACTGTCTGTCATGCTCAAGGATAAGCAACGGGCGCAGTGTACGGTTTGACCAAAACTATCTCCGCCAATGCCAGGCTCAAATATACCCAGTTCAACTATCTCCATCACTCCTGCCTCACTCCAAGCAGATGGCAAGTATGTACCCCGGTGCCGGAGGTGCCTGTTTCACCGCTGAGGCAGACTCCATATACATGGTTTGGACCTGTTCCTTCATTCTTCCTTATTTTTTACTCGGACTACGTTATACCTTGGAAGCCTGGGCTCCTCCCGCCAAATTATGTGCTGCGTTGTATGCTAAGCCTCACCACACACATGGCCGAATGTAAGCCTCCTAATAAATTAATTGGCTTAGCTCTGATTCTCGCTGAACGTCGGAATGCCATGAGCTGAAAATGCGTCCTCGCACTCCCCCCCCCCCCCCCTCCACCTCCATTCAGTTATGGCCCTCCAACCTGTGCTCTCTAAACTGTGAACTGTGTTGGCGTAGGTGGGACCGACCGTCCATGCCCCCAAACTAGAAAAGGTACTTACCTGCCATGAATGTGAGATCGAATAAGAGACCATCCTGAACCTTTAGACCCTTACATCTGTAGCTAAAGGCTGCTGTCACCTGGGGATCCACCCTGGCCCCAGTCATATTACTAACATACCAGGGATGGATTGGACGAATCTAGCTGTGGCTCGAGATTCGGGAGGCGGAGATTAGCCACACACTGGTTCTTCATGTGGTGATTGCCCCACACCATCTCCTTTATTGGGCACCCTTTACCTTTCCACCCTTTCCCCAGGGTTCCTACATGAACGCAGGGTGCCCCAACCCCACAGTGGACATGTAACTGCAACTGCATGCCTTTGTTTGTTTAACTTTGTTATTCTGATTCCGTTTACTGAACAATTGGCTCAATATTGTAGGACCTGGGAAACAGCTATGGCTCCTTGCATACGTTGCAGGAAGTGGGAATGCTTTAATTACGTTTAGGATATCATGCGATTATGGTTGTTTCTCCATGTTATGATGTATACAGTTCTCTGTTTCCTAGCAACTTTATATTTTTGTCCCTTATGTCGGGGACATCAATGTTATCAATGCAAACAAGGAATTATTTTTACAAAAAGTAAGGTGAACAAAGCACATATATCCCTTAAGGTTCTTGATTGAAAAACAATAACGAAGTGGCCTCTAAAACATATTTTAATGTTTGTGTTTGGGATTGGGTACTGCCTTTGCATAGTGGTGGGATTCTGCTATTTATGTGTTTTAGAGATTGGGTGGGGGTGGTGAATCTGAATATTGATCCTGCCGGTTACTAAAGCAGCTCACCATGGTGTTCTGCAAGTCAAGGCTTAAACAGACTTGTTTTTAACGGGCAAAATTACTGCTGTGGACCTTAGGCAGCAGACAGCCCCCCCTCTTTTCACACAGATGTTGTGAGCACAGTCTCTGTGTAGGAGAAGAGATAAATGTTAATTTTCTTACTCCTTGCTTTTGGTTCACGGATAACATGAAAAGGTGGCATGCACCTTCTTCTCTACCATTATCTGATCAAGATGGTGCAACGCTCTGTGATGCTCTGAATGATAGAACATTGTGATGCAATACATAATTACTGGCAAGTAGTGACATTATTATTTTATTGTTCTGTATTAATTAAATTAATCATGGAACAATATGACAACACAAGGCTTTCTATATTATTATTATTATTATTATTATTTTATTATTATTATTATTATTATTATTTTTATCATCATCATCATCCTTATTATTATTATTATTATTATTATTGTATATCCTCCAAGAAAAATGTACACACTGTTTTCTGTTGAGTTTCTTTTCCCTTAGGTAATACTGTTCTGCAAATGTATTATTAGTAGCAGAGACAATTTCAGGCTGATAATAAAAAAAAAAAAAACGCTTACAAAATATTTTACTCAACAAAATGTTGACATCTTATTACAACCAGACTGGGCAATTTGTTTTCCCTCTAGGCCCAGAACTCAGGGTCACCAACTCACCAACCTTCTGCCAACATTAGGATTAGGGCCTGATTTAGAACTCAGGGATGGGTTACTTCATCACAACGGTGACGGATATCTCATCCGTGGAAATCTAAATACCATTATATCTTACAGGATTTAGATTTTGGTGGACAGAACATCTGTCACTGTTGTGAAGGAGTGACCCATCCGTCGTATTCTAAACCAAGCATTTAAGGCCTGATTTAGTCACTGACAGTTTACTGCCAATCCGCTGCGGTGGCGGACTCTAAATCACTGTCAAGTCAACGGTGTTCCACCCGCCGTATGTAGATGTATTACTGCTAAGCGGCAGACCGCCATAACGGAGTGAACTAACTAGCCGTGAGGCTCCCGCCAACCCTATTAAGTTGTTACAGTCCTGCAGGCTGGGACTGGTGACGGATTGCTAAGGGAGGGAGACCATCGCAAGAGCCATTGTACAATGGCTATCAAATAGAGGTAAGTGACATGCACACACACACTGTACCTTAGCCATAGGTGTGCACCTGCACAACACACAAAACAACATACACACAATTATCAATTGCCATTCTACAACAACACCACATTTACATGCAGAAAACACACATTGCCATACATTCATGGCAGAACATACACACACCAAGGATGATACACACACATACAACACAACCGCAACAGCCAACATAATGACACACCCATCTACACAAACACACGCACAAAAAAGCACAGCACAACAGCGACCACCACACAACAATAACACATACCCGAATGTTGCATACAGCAACACAACACACAACCCAAAACACCTAACAGACATCAGGCCCACATGCGTGTAGCACACATACAGACACACCACATAACCAACTCCAGTTCCCTCCACCTCGACAAGCCAATCAAATCTCACACACACATTCATGTACTAACATACACAATTGTACTCACAATTTCACAGGTACAGACTCACTTGTAATGTGCACACATAGACATGGTGACAAGTGTGATGCCGTACCTATTGCTATGCCAAAATTAATTGGTCAATGATTACTGACACCACAATAACAATTGAGTATGCATGCTGTATGTGTCTTGTACCAGTGTATCCCCATTAATCACTGTCACAAATGTGTTCCCAACATCTGCACGTCAGAGGTATTTAAAAAATACCTGTGGCATGTATATTTCTGCAGAGGTCCAGAGCTCATGTACAGTGCTCACATAACGTATAAGGTACATGCAGTAATAAGACCTCAATGGTAGCGTTGTGTGTCTTCGGTGGTCCAGTTCCCGTAGTGATGGCATGTGATGTACAGTCCAAAACGGAAGTGGAAAAGTGGAAAAAGGTACGTTTTGTGCCCATTCACCCTCCAATCTGCCAACTCAGGTGTGGAGGTTGGACCACCACATTTGGCTTGGCAGTTAGGCACATCCAAATCTGCTCATTGGTAAAGGTGGCTGAAGTCCTGCCATCAGCCCCTATTCCCAATGCCACCATTGAGGCGGCTGGAGATTCTTGGCAGAGTCGATGAGATTTGGGCCCTCTTTCACCTATGTTACCGCCAACATCTAAATCAGGCTGGCGTACCGCACATGAGGCAGGTGGGGTTTCCTTAAAAAAAATGACGGCAGGACCTTTACCGCCAATATATAAATCAGGCCCCTTTTGTTATCATTCTCACCACATGTACGCTTACTCTTAGGACGAGCACCAAATGACAATCACAGTTATGTCTTGTAAAATGCTTTAAAACTGAGGCTACTTATCGGACAATGGACATATGACAGAATAAGTTAAACTCATACTGTCCCCAGCACTCCATTCTCACCTCCTCCCTGTGCATCAATTCTTTGATTATCCAATTCCCATAGTTTGTCACCTTTGACCAATTTTGCCCACAGACTCACTGATGCTCTCTCCGGGGACGAATCTCATCTTGGGTTTACGTTTCCATTCTCCTCTGTGAGTTTGGATTCTCTCATTTCACAATGTCATTGCAATCGAAATTGTGCACGTTCAGCCTTTCTTGTGCTGTGCACTTAAGCAGTACATGTCACCTTGTTCACAGACCAATGTTTTTATCACACACCCCGACCTCCACTTCTGTTTTTCCTTGATTTCTTACTTCCTACTGTATTAGTTGCCTAATGTATCGCTACTTGTATTTAGGTCTACCTACTTAGACTTCCTTACACTAGCATTCCTACTACCAGTAGTATGAGTTCATTCCAAAGCTCTCTCATACAAGAATACCCCCTTTACCCAGGGACCTTTTTGTCCCTCATTCCTAGCACAACTCTCTTCAGGAATTTTGTATTTAACTCCAACAGAAAAAAAAAAACTTCAAAAGGGCTTCAGATCTGTGTCCTCTAAAATATAATTTATATAACCCTGCATTCTTGCATTTTTTCAGGAGTTCTTCTAGTAAAATATTTCACAGAGCATTGAGTTAAACCTAAAGCAGACATTCCCATTCAAGATTCTAATCCTTCTTGTGGCAAAATAGGATACATAAATATTAAGTTGAAAATATCGTTCTTGCAGGGCCGAAATATTGTGAATTTTAGTTTTCTCAATGCTAGCTGATTTGCAATAGCTAATAATCCAATAGGCAAATGTAGAGAGTTCATTGTCATTGCACATATGTACTGCTTTGCTGCTACTAGAATGGTGCTGAGCTTATGTTACTCATCCCTTACAAAGCATGCTGCTACATATATTACTGAATAAGGATGTGTAATTTTGGATAATCTAGCAATGTGCTTCAGTTTTAACCTTGTGACATGTAGAAGCATGATGTGGTGGTTCCTTGTGCAAACCAACACAAATGATGATTTGTGTTGCTTTGTAACCAAAAGTAATATAACACAGCACATATCCACTGCCTTGCATTACTCTGCATCAACTAGGTGTTCCACGGGTCGTGAATGGGCATTTCTGTGCATCCACCTATAGGATTTTGATGCAAATCCATATCTACAAAGAATTATAGACATGGATTTGCACCAAATTCCTGTGCCTCCCTGAAGCTGGAGTTACTAGGAGAAATATTTGTATTTCTCCTAGTTTTTTCCTCTTTGCATGTGTGCTACATTTTAAAGCACACATACTAAGAGGAAATCACCTTAAAGCATAGTTGTTGTGTAACAAGGGACTCCTTCCAGCACAAAAATTATGCTGACCACAACACAGACATGCTTCCACGATGGCATAGGAGCGTCTAGGTATGTGTATGGCAGCAGAAAGTATGCCAGTGCAGGGAGAAAGTAAAGCAGTACCACTTCTTTGTAGATATGGTACATTTCTGCTCTCTGGTTTGCTTGCTGCTTTGCATTGTGTGAGCTCTTAGTAAATCTGCGTCTATGACTGCTGAGTTATCAGGGAAGGCTTTGTAGCTCAACATATTTTTTGGGATGACAGGCATGTGGATAGTGGGCAAAGTACAGATTGCAGGGCAGATTTATTACTCTTTCACACAATGCAACACAGCAAAGACAAGTTGCTGAGCTGTTGCATGAAAGAGAGAGGACAGAAATGCTTCATATTTGCAAAGATATGGAGCATTTCTGCACTCTCGTTGTGCTGGTGCACTGTGTGCTGCCTAGTGCCAATGCAAGAACCCTTGCACCATAGTGCAAGGACTTCTGCGTTACGAGCAGGATTGATTTTGTGCAGGAAGGGACATCTTCCAGCACAAAAACAATCCTTAGAGGCATGTTCCTCTTCCTATGTGTGCTGAAAAATGCAACACAAGTAGAAAGAGGAATTAACAAGGAGAAATAAAGTTATTCCTCCTTAGCATACCTCTGTTGGGTAAGGGCACCATTTTGGCACAAATCTAGGTTTACAAGCCATTGCAAATCTGGGTATGCATCAAAATCCACGGATGGATGCATCAGAATGCCCATGCTCCACCCCTGCAATGCCTACAAAATACACAAGGCAGCCATATGTTTTGGGTTGCACTACTTTACATTTACTAAACCACGCAAAGACAGGAAAGTGGCTTTGCATGGCTTATTAAGTCCCTGTTAACGACTTGCGTTGCCTTGTGATGACTTGTGTCACACAAGGGCTATGCTAGCCCTTAGTAAATCTGCCTCTGTATGACTGGCACCAAAATTGCAGTGACAATTCCATCTGGCAGTACTCCCAGAAGACAATTAGCAAGATAAATGCAAATACGTTCTAGAGACAAGACTTTCGGCACCTTCAGCGCTTTGATTCGAGAGAGGCCCTTGATGGCACTTTAATAAAAAAAAAGAAATTACTTACCTATACTTACCCTACTTACCTGGGATGGTGTCCCCCATCCTCCGGTGTCCCTCTGGTGTGGGTGGGGGTGTTCCTGGGGCTTGAGGAGGGCACCTGTGGACCCATTCCATGGTGTTTAACCATGGAAATAGGTCCACAGGTCCCTTAACTCCTGGTCTGACCCAGGCATTAAATAATAGTGCAAAGCAAGCTTTGCACCATTATTTAGCCCCTCCTCCCATCCGTGCCTCATTTTAGCATGGGGGGGGATAATTATGGAGCTAAGAGGTTAGCACCATTTTTTAGAATGGAACGCCTACCTTGCATCTCATTGACACAAGGTAGGTTCACACATCTAAAAAATGGTGCAAACACCAATATTTTGCCGTTAGACTGGTCTAACATCAAAATTTGAATATGGAGTTAGTTTTGCAACGAATTTGCGTAAAAGAAATTATGCAAATTCGGCACAAATGGGGTATAAATATGCCCCTGAATGCAAATCACAGTGACATATTTCCACTGATCTACTTTCCGGAGTAAAAACAACTACTGTAAAAATTCTGTCTAAATCCTACCAACAGGGTTGAAATAGCCATCAGAAGTGCTTCCTGTCAGCTAAAACTAACCATTCGAGATAGGCAGATAAATTAGTGAGATGCCAATGGAATCACAACTTAAATGGTTCACTACATGTAAGACAGCTGACCAAACATGATGAGTGTCTGTCACATGTTGCTGTGTCACTCACATGTACTATTGCCCTTGCACCTGATTATGCCTATATGCCTGGAACATTTGTAAACTGCAGTCACAGTAAGTTCACATTAAACTAATCACTTCCTTTACTAACGCCCTTTTCTCTGTGAACTACTCACTAAGTTGAGTAGTGGCAGATATACAGCATTGTGGTGCACCGATATGAAGTGGGAGACTGGAATCCCACTATGAAGATCAATAGTCACCAAAAAACTGCTATTGGTTCTAGGCAAGGCCGGACTTGTAACCCAAAGCAGCCCTGGCAAATTGTGTCAGACCAGTCTCCATAGGGTGCAAAGCCAGTGAGACTGACCACCACGATGAGGCTTGTGGGTTTTCCCCCAAGACAATTTGGGAAAATGGCAAAAACAGTGCATTCTACAACATATTTATCATTATATATACAGTTGTATTCGTTTTTAAAGCATAGTAAGTGATGATCTTAAAATGCACCAGGACATTGAAATCTTTATTGGGGTTCCTTAGGGATTCCCTCACTATCACCCTCTAACAATGCATCTTATCTCCCCATATTCCCTGTCTCACATGTATTTAATTTGGTTATGGCACCTCTCTTACCAGCTTAGGGTGTTGGGGCACTTTACATCACACACACATACAGAGACACTGAATCATATGTGTGTAAATCAATGTATAGAAAAAGCTGACAAAGGGGACTACAAGGTGTTGAATTCGCCTCATCCGTACAGGTATGCATTTTTTAAGAGTGCAGGGTCGGGGGAATCATAAACTCAGGCATCAGAACGTAACACAGTGGTTAGGGTTGACTTTACTAACAATGGTCCCGATTCACAAAGGTAAAATTAGACCAAAAGTGTAAGTTTATAGCTAACGTCTAACTTTACTCGTGGTAAAGTTAGACTTTTGGCCTAAGTTTTGACTTTTGGTCTAAACTTAGACCAAAAGTCCAAACTTAGACCAAAAGTCAAACTTTACTATGAGTAAAGTTAAAGTTTTGCTACAATTCCGGCCCCCAGTAACAAAAGAGACCCCCCAACCCTTCCAGCCTCACTGGGAAACGCCTGATGCCCAAAACGGACAGTCCACCTTTGGTTCCACGGTTGCAGTCAGGTCATGGTGCCCTGGATGGCCAGGTGAGAGGGCCTACTTATGAAGGAGAATGCAAAAGTGAGGCTTTCCTCCAACTAAACCATTGCCTTACAGTGGCAACTTGCCTCCTTACTTTGTGTCAAAAGTGCCTCCATGATCATAGACACAAATATTTGTTGCTTTCCCCAGCACATCTCAAGATCCTCCTTCACCAGAAATCCTATTTTTGCACCAATCAAACTGTGGCTTGGGACTGTATGGATACACAGGGTCTCTACTTTGAGCCTTCGGAGAGATCTGCGGAGATGGGCCCTGAGACCGGGCACCCACCATCACCTTCAGAGAGGGCAGTGGGCTGATCACTGTAATTTCCACCCTGTGGCCACAATCGAAGCAATGCAGGATCAGCAGGGGTTGCTCATGATGGCGACCTTCTTCTGGGACTCCTCCCCATTTACCTTGTCATCCTCTACTCCTTCAGTCCATGAAGACCTCTCCCAGACCCCCTCCCTTCCAGGAGACTATGCAGACTGACGACAATCTGGCCTATTCCTTTCAATACAACACTGCTGGTGCTTTGGGTGCAAGAACGGGCCGTAATTGCAGGGACCTGTCAGATGACCTACAGCTGGACCTTACTTTCACATGCCAAACTTTAGGTGCCTATAACATGGATAATCTCTCCTCCCCACATTTACTATATACTCATTATTGTAAGGACTTGTGATGTCCCCAGCAGTCTCTACCCGACCCTCCATGGAATATCTATGGGCAGCACTTCCATCTCTTGGGTGATGTGCTTGAGGCAGACTGCCCTCTCTAGTTTATTACGTTCTCTACATGGTGTTTCCTTGTTACTTTCTGAGCACCAGAATTTGGTGCTATAGATAGAGGATGCTGTGGGCAGTGGGGTCTCAACTGACTGGGGGTGATCCTGGGGAAAACCACCCACCCAATCCAATATCTGCATCAAACTCCTATGTCTAATAAGTACACAAATCTCCCATGGATTGCCCTCAAAATACCGTATGCAAAGAAATGCTATCACATTCAGTCACTGTGGTAGCACTATAGAATCCACATATAACAATACTCCAGGAAACACACATGACACGGGAGAGGGTTTGAAATTCCAGAGATGCTGACGAAGAAAGGTCTACACTACGTGTTACACACGTATACAATGGGTTGCAATGGTATGCAATGGGTTTCCTGAACAGGATTCGGGCTGGAATCTCTCTTTCTATTACCAACTCTGCCCTTGATCCCAATGGTACATTTATTTTACTGCTAGGTAAACAGGACAGTCTTCCCTTGATGCTTGGCATTATTTATGTCCACCCTCTCCACCCGCATTTATTTCAGACGCGCTCTCCTCCCATCTCACAAAGTGGTCGACCACACAATGGATGATTGAGGGGACTTTAATTTTGATAGGACATGCAAATTGACAGGTCCCATTCCCGGGGACCCAGACTGTTTCAGACACCAACTCTTTATGCTCCTTGCTATGCCACTGGGCCTTAGCTGGAGTCTGTGAAGTACAACACACTTCTGATAATTTATATTCCTTTTTTTCCCCAGAACTTGATTTATACATAAAACTGGACGAGATGGTATGCTCCTTGTCTCTATGCCTTTGATTCTCCCAGATGGAATACCTAGGCCAAGTGATTTCAGACCATAGTCAGCTGATCCTAGGTCAGGAATGGGGGGACCTACTCTCCTCTCCTCACTTGGCAATTATTGGTGCCAATGCTAGATAATCCCTCCTTGCGCAAGACTCTTGCCACAAGGTTAGTGAAATCTGTGATCACAATGAGAATGAAGCTGGTGGTTTGGGACCACTGTATCCATGCGTGACTGGGAAAACTCTTTACTCTGGAGCAAAAGCTGCTCCATCACCCCTCATGATATTAGAATGGCAATCACAGATTTGGCACTGGGGGAATCCCCTGTCCCAAATAGTCCACCCATTGAATTCTACAAAGCGTATGTGGGGACACTGTCCCCTAAGCTTGCTCAAGTATATCTAGAGGCCTTGGACTCAGGTACACTCCCCCCATCCTTCCGGGAGGTGGCCCTGGTCCCCAAACGGAAGCACCTTAAGGCCCCTGGGACTCAGTTTCATGTAGACCTATTGCATAATTGAATGCTGACTATAAGATTCTGAGAAAGGTCTTGGCAGACCATCTAATGAATGTCATCCCCCATCTGGTCCACCCATATCAAAATGTTTTTATTTCAGCTAGATTGATCTCACCCAACATCAGGTGCCGCTTTTGGTTAACAGAGGATGACCCGAAGTAATGGCCCTACTCAGAGGTGCTACCTCTCAACCTGGAAGAAGGATTTCTATTCACTGGACCTTCCTGTTTGAGGTGCTTTGGACCCTGCATTTTGGCCACAAATTCCTCTGTATGATGTGTCTTTTTTATGTAGCCCATAACTACAATCAAACTGGACAGACTCTTCTCAGCTTAGAAATAATCACAGTTGTTTAAGGCACCCAACAAGGGTGCCCCCTCTCTCCTCTGCTGTTTGCTCTAGCCATGCAGAGCGGGGGTCGGACATGGGACATTTCCCTACAAGATGGCATCCACACTATCTCCCTCTATGCAGATTATGGGGGTGATTCTGACCCCGGCGGTCTTAGACCGCCGGGGCCAGGGTCGGCGGGAGCACCGCCGACAGACCGGCGGTGCCCCGCAGGGCATTCTGACCGCGGCGCTTTGGCCGCGGTCAGTGCAGGAAAACCGGCGGTCTCCCGCCGGTTTTCCGCTGCCCGTCAGAATCCTCCAAGGCGGCGCAGCATGCTGCGCCGCCTTGGGGATTCTGACACCCCCTACCGCCATCCTGTTCCTGGCGGTTCGCCCGCCAGTAACAGGATGGCGGTAGGGGGTGTCGCGGGGCCCCTGGGGGCCCCTGCAGTGCCCATGCCAATGGCATGGGCACTGCAGGGGCCCCCGTAAGAGGGCCCCGCTTGTATTTCACTGTCTGCATAGCAGACAGTGAAATACGCGACGGGTGCAGTAGCACCCGTCGCACCTTCCCACTCCGCCGGCTCGATTACGAGCCGGCTTCATGGTGGGAAGGTCGTTTTCCCCTGGGCTGGCGGGCGGCCTTTTGGAGGCCGCCCGCCAGCCCAGGGGAAAACTCAAAATACCCGCCGCGGTCTTCCGACCGCGGTACGGTATTTTGGCGGCTCCCGCCAGGCGCGCGGTGACCGCGCCCGGCGGGAGTCAGAATGACCCCCTATATCTTTCTTTATGTCTGAGATGTTAGACTGGGCTTGGACCCCATTGCCCATATACCTGAGGGCTTTGGGTGGGCCTCGGGTCTGTGGGTCAACAAGACATTTTCATGGGATCCAACTGCTTTCAATGGGCGGGAGTCATGATCAGCTACCTTGGCATTAATATCTTCCACAGAGAGGAGGACCTTCACAACGGCAACCTTGTGAGAGCAGTGATGACTCTTAGGGCGCAAGTGACTTTTTGGAGAACACTTCCTCTTTTTGATCAAGGGCCAAATCACCATTGCTAAAACAGTGATGGTGCCTCAGTTTCTCTATTATTTTGCTGATCTCCCCCTCTTACCTATGCAATGAGTTTTCTGAGATTTGGACACCCTACTAGATGAACTCATTTGTTTAAAAGTTTGCTGTAGAGTGACCTTAGCAACTCTCTGGCTTATGCCCAAACAAGCAGGGTTTTGGGACCCACATTTTGAAGTCAACTAATTAGCAGCCCAACTTCAGTGGCTCTTCAGATGGCTGGTGGTAAAAGTGTTGGGAGAGATGGGTTCAACTAACCCCTCCCTCACACAGCTTAAACTAACAAATTGGCACTCCCTACAATAGGGACCCCTAGTGGCCTTCCACGGTTGGCTGAGGATGCCCTACACTCCCTGATTTGCCTCTGAGTGATGACAAGTTGCAGACACCTACATACCCCCAACATCATGCTTTTGGGACTCCCGCTCTATAATGCTCTCCTGGACGCAGATGACTGGCACCTTGGGTTAGTTCATGACTGGATGTGATGGGAGATCTATTTGAGAATTCCATCTTCACTCCTTTCAGGACATCATAGACAATTACTCATTGCACAGTGGGCAATTTTTGATGTATGGTATGCTCATACAAACCCTACAAGTGGTCTGTGTGTTTGAGGACAAGGCACCACCAGTACACCGGTCTACGCATCCCTTATATATGCTAATCATAAACCACAGTGTGACTTGGTTATCTCTCTCTTATTATTCCTTTCCTCATGTCTTCTTAGGTACCCTCCGGGAGATGTGGAAGATAGAGTTCCAGCATGTACTATATCATAGAGAATGGGTGTAGGCTTTGATCTCATGAAACTCCTTTTTCAACTTCATCCAATTGTACATCTTTCATCAGGTGCACCTTTCCCCCTGCCTGTCTGCACCAAATCTTCCTTGGGATTCCCCTCCTTCCCTTGCTGTCAAAGGTCCCCATCCAGCTTCCATCATATGCTCTGGAGCTACCCACCACTGACAGATTTTTGGGCTCAGCTTGTTTAGAAACTTGTGACCTGTTTAGGACAGCCCTCCAGTCCACTTAGGAGTTCTGTGCTCTGGACCTTTATAAGGGCCCTAGGACTTGCACTGTGGCTCAGTATTTTCTGGACCTGGAACTTTTTTTGGCAAAGGGTGTCCAAATCTCAGAAAACTCATTGCACTTCTTTTTGTTTTGCTATTCTTTATTGAAAAACTGAAACAGAGCAATACAAAGGGGGAAGATGGGGAGGGAGTAGGGCATTTCAAAGGATTACATAGAGGTCATTACACATCGACAAGGAATACATTCAGACCCAAATGAAACATGGCCGTAAAAGTTACTCCTAACTTACTAAGACAGTCATTAAGGAAAAAGTTGCATCAGGGAGTAGTGGTGGTGTAGTCGTGGTGGGAAGTGTGACGTGTCCGAGGAAGTGGCATTGAGAGGAGTGGGAAGGGAAGAGGAGAGGAGAGAAAGAGAAGGGAGAGGAGACCTGGGGGTGAGAGGAGGAAAGTGGGGGAAATAGCAGCAGAGGAGGGGGTGCACCCAATAGAATACATACATTCAGTGCCAAGGGACGTGTCATGGCGCAGCCACAAAGCAGAATGGGGGTTATGCACAGGACCAAAAATTAATGTGGGAGTCTTGGAGGAAGGGCACCCTCATCTGGAGAAAGGTCTCAGTTCTGTCCTGGAGGTTGTAGATGATGCGCTCATAGAAGGCCGCTTGGTACATTACCGTGAGCCACCCCACATGGGAGGGGGTGTGGGAGAGCGCCAGTGATGAAGTGTACACATCTTGACTGTGGCAAGAGCTGTTTGTAAGAGATGGAGCTGGAGGAAGGAGAGGTCTGATGAGTCCACAAGGTTATGCAAGAAGATCAAGGGGTGGGGTGGGGAAGGGGAAGAAGAGTTTTGACCAGCAGAGTATTACTCAGTGTGGTCCCCAATGCATCCCAAAAAAGCTGTATCTAGGGGCAATCACAGAGGACGTGTAGTAGATCACAGCAGGCATTAGGGCAGTGCCAGCAATTCGCATGGGTCAACAGGCCTGCAAATCACAATTTCACAGGGGTCCAGTGATAGTCATGCAGTGACTTAAAAAGGCAGAACTTCGAATGTGTCTCTCTTGTCTCTCGATCAAACTTTCTGTCTCACAATCCATATACAGCCTAGTTTGCCATTTAACGTGGAGACTACTGAGGAGAGGAAGGGAGAAAAGTTGATGATTCAAAAAACTGCAGAAACCAGGCATTCCCCCACAAAAGTGGCCCCATGTCCTAAGATCGGAGACTACTGGGGAGGATTGAAGGGCCCAGGGTCGTACACCCAAGCAGCGGTTAAGGCAGTGTTGTACTTGAAGGTATTTTCATGACTGTTGAGGCAGTAGACCAAACGCCTCATGAAGTGCTGCTAAGGATTTGAGGGTACCCCTTTCAATGACCTGGTTTAGGCTGTTGATGCCTTCCGATTACCATGATTCCTAGTCTAAGACCTCCTCTCCAATGCACAAGTTAGTATTACCCATAGTGGTGCGTGCTCATGGAGAAGGGGGTCCATGATCCAGGTGATGGCCACTACCCGGTGGTAAACCAGGAAGTAGTCCAATCTGAGTGGGTACCATAGGTTGGTGATAAGAAGGAGTACTCCTGGACTTCTGTATGCAAGAGGCTCCAGGGAAACACAAAGCCTTGATCATAGAGCACAAACCTGAGGAGGGCCCTGTCTGCATTATTTCTGACGTCCAGTCGGCCAGTGGAATCCAGCACTGCATCCCATGCTAAGTTCCTGTCACCCTCAATTAGGTATTGAGAGGACCCAATGTCTGTAAGGAGATGGTTGAGCTGGAGGAGGAACAGACGCTGAAGGCTGTTGAGAGCATATACTGAGCCAATACAAAGTGTCCGCTCCTGAGCTTCAGATTGACAAAAACATAGCAACCGTCTGGGACAGACCAGTTCTTGAGAATGGTGACGGGCAGGGATCTGCATAAGAGGATTGTGACTCTGCATTTCCTAGAGGGTCTGGGGCCAGGTGCTGCCATCGCTGGGCAGCTACTATGAACTGCTCATCCTACCTAATCCTAACACATTTTTTAAAAACAGGTAGGACAGCACCTTCTTGCACTTTATATAGTGTGTCAGGCCATTAACATTGCAGGAGTTGGCATACAGGGAAGAGGAGGATACGAGTGTAAAAGCAGCCATCAGGATCAACGTGTGGTTGGAGTCCGTGGGAACAAGAGGGAAATGGGAGGAGTGGAGGTGAGGGGAGAGAGAGGAAGGGGCAAGTAGGCCAGGACTACTGTGGCGGCATGACAGCCTGGGATGACGTTTTAACCAGGGACACAGCAACTACAAAAACAGTACAGTTAGCATAAAACATCAAGGGACATTGTACCATAGACCAGTACAGAGGAATGGGGCACACAGTAGTGAAAAGCAGTGCAACTGCGAACAGAACAAATTACAGGTGCTTAAAACAGAAAGTGTCTTGGTAATGTAAATGGCACAGAGAGCTAGACAGATGAAAAATATTATACTCATCTGTCCATTGCGTGGAGGCCTAGGACCTTGATGCTCAGCAGCTGATGCAGGGAGGAAGCGGTCATGGCAGCGGGGAGCAAGTCTCAGCCATCAGGTTGGGAAGGCTTCAGTTGAGACCTGGATTTGTCACAGCCCTGGTCTTGAGAAATGGTTGCCACCACCTTAAGATCCAAGTCCCTGTCTCTCTGGGATCTGGCGGGTCTCTCCAAGTCTCTACCCCAGTTGTGGTTCCCACCAGGGCTCCAGCGGCCACCCAGGGTGGTAGTAGGAGAAGGCATGACAGCGGGACATGAGGCAGTCAATGAGTCCAAGAGGTAAAGTTCCATAGTATGAGCATGGTCAGATATTCCTTCCAGGAAGAGTCGCAGAGAATCTGGGTTGAAGAAGTCTTTGGACCCACTGTCTTTCGTGATCCACATATGGGCAGGTTCAAACAGTTTGAACTTAGGGGCATATTTAAGAACCCCTAGTGCCAATGGAGTGTCACTTTTAGTGCTGTTCGGTGGCGCTATGCAGTGCCCCGTGTTTATAAAGTGGCGTTAAGCTACTTTATGTGGCTTAACACCACCTTGTAAATATGGCCCTTCACACACAGCAATTTGCGGTGAAGGGGCGTGCAATGGGTGTTGTTGTGGGCGTGCCACAGCAACATCCATTGCATTTTGACACTGCCCCAGATTTATGAATTTTTGTAAACCTGAGGCAGCGCCAAAATCTAACACCACCTGAAGGGCAGCCATCCTCCCCCTGCTGGAATCAAGTTGAGGAGGGGAGAGCCAGAAGTCTAGTGCCTGAGCAAGATCCATCAGTAGTGGTCTCCCTCAATGACATCTAGGACTCAGGACGCTGCAGGAGGCCTGCAGTTCCCCAAGGAGCCTGGCATAGGATCAGGGTGAATGGCGGGTGGCCCGCTAAGCAAATCCACGTCATTGACCCATGAGTAGCAGTAGACCCTGCTACACAACATTGGTTGGGGAAGCTGGAGCCTCGGTGTCCACATCGTGAGGTGCTGTGGAGGGGGTCAGGACCCTTCCCTGTTTCACAGGGAGAGAGAGAGGGATGATCACTGTTGTCCCCACAGGTGTTGTTGCACTGTCACCATCTTCTGCAATGCTCTGGGGCATGAAACTGAACAATCCAGTGGCTATCATCGTTCATGGCCTGACCACACCCAAGCAATTATTTTTTGATATAAGGCATCTGCGGCCCGCTCCATCATTGCCTGGCATGAAAATACCAGGCATGGGGCCCAGGTGGAAAGCAAACTCTTATGTAGGGAACAAAAGAGAGGTCTCCATAAATATCCAATTCCCCACTACTAAAATGACATTTGGTCCTGATTAGGAGATTTGCAGAGGGACATCAACAGGCCCCCTTGTTTAATAGATCTTCCTCGTGACCCTGCGCATTTGATTCAATGTTTCACTTATCCACCCTGACTGCAGATTGTACCCCACCTAGGAAGAAAATGGCCCTTGACTGCTGCAACCTCTAATAAGTTTAGCATTACAAGCTTTCACTCTCTCCCTCCACAGTACCCCTCTGCTGGGAAGATTTCTCCCGTTGGGATGGACTGCAGCACAGGACGCACCTTAATGATCAGATCTTCCTAAGGGCCTCCCATCTGCTACGACGCTTATACTGAGAATCCCAGCTGTCTCCCAGTTCCTCACCCCTTCACCCACCCCCACCGCCCTGTTATTTAGCCCCTTCCCTCTCTGGTACTTTTTACTATTTCCCCAGATAGATTCATGTACTGAAAATAGCCTGCACACACACATTAAGAGGATGGGCTATCCTCCCATATGAGATTTCCTTTGATACACTCCACTAAATTGGATTGCAGATAGTCAATCATCAGATGTGGTTTAACTCTATGGATGGATGTTTTTACGTTGTTAATGCTGATGTCTGTTTTGTCTTTGTTCCTAGCTATGTTAAAATAGTATATCTAATTTGATTGTGTGTCTCGGAATAGTCAACTGTTTGTAAGTTTAATAGAGACCAATCAAATATGTTTAAAAGAGTGTGCAGGCTGGTAGCATGTGTGATAGATTATTTGGGATGATGACAGGGTGGAAAATTCTTCACTAGTTTGTGTGTGTACTATATTCAGGTATCTGTAGATTGTTGCCCAAATTTATAATTGGGTGGATGGGCCATGGGTCTGTCATGGGACCTAGGTTCCCCACCTAATTTATAAATGACCTACAAGTAAGGAGTCATTTATAAAGGCATTGGCAGGAACTGGCCTCTCTGTGGTTCTTGTCAATGCATTTTATTTTTGCAAGATGTCAGTATCGGAAGAAGGCAGCCCTGTAGCAAACAGAATTTATTTTTATTTTTTCAAAATGAATATCTCAAAATGGGATATTCTTTTTGAAAAGAAAAAAATAATGCTCCCCTTACCATAGGAAGCTTCCACCATGGCGGGGGGAACATTATAATGGTTTTACTATTCCTTACCGCCAGGTTTTACCTGGTGGTAAGAACCAGTAAAAAATTCCTACATTTTTGCCCATCTAAAATGAGCGGGCTGACATGTAGCTATTTCTGCAATGGCTCTTATTCCTCAGGGCCATTGGAGAACTTTTGCCATGGTGAAGACAGAGTTGTCTCCACCATGGCCAAACGTATGCCCTGATTTATACTTTTTCACGCAAAACTGCGCTAATGCAGTTTTGTGTGAAAAAGTATACCGCTGGTTAGCACCATCCCAAGTCGCCGGCCGGGCGTCATATCTATGGTATGACGGTAGCTGGCGGTAAGGCCTGGCTAGCATCATAAAAAATTATGCTAGTCGGATGGGGGAGGCGTAGGGGGAACAGGAGGATGTGTGTCAAAGGATGACGCTAGTATGGGCAGAGGCATAAATAATGCCTCTATCCAGACTAGTGTCATCCTTTGACGCACAACCCCCATGGACATGACTCCTGTCTTGGTAAACACAGGACTCATGCCCACCACCCCAATGGCCATGCCCAGGGGACATATGTTCCCTGGGCATGGCCATTGTGCCCAGTGCCATGTAGGGGGACCCAAGGTAGGCCCCCCATGGCACTTCTTAAAAAAATAAATATTCTTACCTGTACTTACCTTACCCCCCCATCCTCTAACGTCCCACTGGTATGGGTAGGGGTGTCCCTGGGGCTAGGGAAGGGCACCTGTGGCCCTATTCCATGGTCTCTGACCATGGAAATAGGCCCACAGGTACCTTAATGCCTGCTCTGTCCCAGGCATTAAATAATGGCGCTAAGCAAGCTTAGCGCCATTATTTAAGGCTCCCTTCCCCCGTGCTTGATTTTAGCACAGGGAGATAGATATGGTGCTAAGGCCATATTGTAATTTTTTGCCCGGGAACGCCTACCTTGCAACTCATTGACGTAGGGTAGTTTCCCGAAAATGGCTTCAACTGCAAAACTTTGGCACTAGATGGGTCTAACGCCAAAGTATACATTTTGAGTTAGGTTTGCACCGAATTTGAATAAAAAAATGACCCAAATTTGGCGCAAATTGGGTATAAATATGCCCCTTAAGGTCCACACACAATTAAATTTCATGAGCGGACCACTGTATAGGCAGGGAGTGAACTCTCTCACCATTGCAACTGAGTACCCTCTCCACCAATATATAAATCAGACCCAGACTGCCTAATTGAATAATGGTTGGGCACTTCTTTTGGGGATGAGCTCAGTGGGAATTCACGCAAAATCTGCACGCTTTCAGAAAAATACTGAGGCTAAAATTGAAGGGGGAAATCAAACAGAAACAAGCATCTGCAAGGCAACGGGTCTCGCATTTCTCTGAGTTAGAGCTATTAGCAGTTGTAAACTCCCAACCGGACTTTTCTTGCCTCATTAAATGGAAAAAAAACAAGCGCAATCGCGCTGCTAAACAAGCGAGATCGCGCTTTGAAAAAAGAGAAAAAGTAGTCCACAAACTGGACGGAAAACAGTGAGCCTCGTCTGTTTTTAGTACTTGGTCACTGCGCTCGAGGACGGCTAACCAGAGGAAAAGGCATGACGTATGCATGCTTTCCACTAATGAAAGCAAGACGAATTTAAAAGGCAAGCCCACGAACCAATGAAAGACACTGACTTGACATGGGCAGGGCTCTGAGCCCTTTTCTAACTACTACAGCGTCTCACAAGCGATACACATGCGCAAGCGCATGCTACGCAAGCTTGACCCTAAAAAGGCTTCTAACTCCTGCTGTAATCTTTCAGGCTGCACATTGGCAAAAACTCTGTCACATTTTGCAAAGTTCTCATTTCATTTATAATCTTCTTTTATTTCATAACATTTTTCTCGAAATAATAACAAAATTCTTGACTCTGCTTTTGGTCTGTGAAGTATTCGGTCTGTGAAGTATTCAGAATATCAAACCCGTAAAATGAAGTGAACCATTCTGCGCTGAAATACATATCTGAGTGCTGCCTACTTACTCCTAATCCTTCACCTTAAATGACTTGCCTGGAAGGCCTTTCCAGACATGTGCTAGTGGCGAGCCAAAAAGCATTTCCTCGTATTTAATCAGATTTTTCTGCAAAAGTCATTTGAGGTTCCCAGCAATATGACTCGCATTAAAAGCGAGCAATCTCCATACTTTACAATTGGACCTCTGCTTTGCATGGATACATAAAACTAGAAAATGTAGATTTGTTTTCTATGGCTCCATTATCTTGTTGAAAAACTGCAGAAATATAGGCAGCTCAAAGGACGAGAACCTCTATAAATAATTATCTTTACAATGTTACATTTTCAGAGTACCTAGGTGATTAGTATCACAAATGCTGCTGGCCACCCATTACTAGACTAGGCCTACAGGTGGAATAACAGCCACGTTTTATGTTGGGCTGCCAAGGAACATTTGTCTGGCGGAAAAATGAATTCGTTGCACCAGTAGGAGGGGGTGATCTCTCATCTAGCAGGGCAGGAACATAGGGCCTTCTACAATCTTAGTGGCAGGATCGCCTCCAGACAGTTCCGGTTTTGGTGAACCTTAGTAAATCCACAACACCCCCATAGCTGTGTGGGTAGGATCTCCCTGTTCTCCAATGTCCAGGAAAATGGATGAGAAAAGATCGCACCAGGAACAAGATGGCGTTGCTGTTTCCCACTACATCCATCTCTAAAAATTAAGTAGTGTTTCTGCCTCTCATTTCAGAAGTGATGGGAGATTGTGGGTTGGAGGAGATGGACTAACCATCAGCAAGGCATATCAGTCTTCATCCCAGCTCTAAATCAGAAACATCATTGGTAGCAATGGAACAGGCTATCACTTCTTGTCACGTCCTAAATCATTACATAATAGTGACATTATTTTAAATGTTGGCTATGATGTAGCTAGAATGCTATTGCTACTTTGATGTCACAATAATCCTTTATACATGACAGAATTTGCATTATAATGTTTGAAGTTCTAATAAACTGTAAAGTGGTGCACTGAAAGTTCATATTAGAGTGCATTCACTGTAGAATGGTGATCTAATTTGATATGGTATAGCCATAAACTAAATGTATAATCAATAACTTTGGTTCCGTTTGTTTCTCCATAACATTAACTAATAGTTTTCACTAAAACGATAATGAATTTCTGGAAGGAAATGTTTTAAATGTTACACGAAAGTGTCAAAAATGTGTTTTTCTGTTATAGTTTCTGAAATGTGTTAACAAGGTTATTTCGTTTTAAAATCACTATAACATGAACACTGACAAGATTATAAATTATGAATTCATAATTCTGAATGTTATATTTGCTCTAATTAACATAAATGAATCTCCCATTTTCAATTTCTCAGTTAGGTTATGCAAGGCCTACAAGACCTTCTTTTCTAAAATGTGGAAAACTGTTTAGTCACTTCTGCTAACGTGTCGCTTCTTTGAGACTTTGCCCCTCATTACGAGTTTGGTGGTCTTTTCGCAAGACCGTCGCAGTGATGGGCGCCAAAAGACCACAATTGTTGGCGGTATCCCACCCGCTGTAATAAGAGTTCACAATGAATTCTGCCAAAAAACAGCCACAAATCCGACACTGCCAGGACACAGGTGGGTGGGAGAGAACCAGTTCCACCACCAGCACCACCACGCCAACAACTTACCACCCACCATGTTACGATCCACAAATCAGCACAGCAGTCTTTCCATGGTGAAAAACCATTGGCGGCCCGAACCGCTGCAGACAGAACACACTCCTGTCAGAACACAACATTACATTGGACAGTTCAAAGACCCCCACACCTGACACACATACACACACCAGACACCCCCACTCACAGCACCATATAACACACCCCCACACAACCTGCAAGCCTTTGCAACTAAAACCACAGATCAAGAGACAAGAGCAGCCACAATCACAAATCTAGCACCTACACACTAGAGTCACATAAACACTTCATACTCACCACACACCCCACAACTGCACCACCAACACTATACACACATCACAACTACACACAAACACCACAACCTACCAGCACTCAAAACCAAACACCCCCACCCCACCAAGAGCCCTACACTGTACCCTACACACACAACACCCAACCCCACCTACAACATGACCACCATGTCACGTCAAAAGCATCCACGCTTCACTGACGATGAGTTGAGGGTCATGGTAGATTAAACCATCAGGGTAGAGCCACAACTCTTAGGAGCACAGGTAAAGGAAAACTCCATAGCCAGGAAAATTGAGTTATGGCAGAGAATAGTTGACAGGGTCAACTCAGTGGGCACCCATCCACACACAAGGGAGGACATCAGGAAGAGGTGGAGCGACCTATGGTGGAAGATGCATCCAGGGCATCCAGGCACCAGCTGGCGGTACTAAAGACTGGTGCTGGGCCACCACCTCCACCCCCAAAGTTCACATCGTGGGAGGAGAAAGTCTCCGACATCCTGCGTCTTGAGGCCTGACTGGAATACCTGGAGGACTGGACTCTGGTGAGTAACTAATGCTTCCCTGGCATTACTTCGTCCTGTCCAGCATGTTTCTTCACCACCCAAACAATCCCCAACGCACTCCATCTCCCACGACCCCTCCCATCCAATCATCTAATGCCCCTTTCCTGCATGCCACACCACCACCCACCCACAATGCCCACACACTCCCTGCCAAGTGCACGGTTAGCACTGCTAAGTGCAAATAATATGACTCCCACAGTGCACTAGCCCATCCACATCAAAACCTGCAATGTGTAGGTCACATCACACCTTTTGCATGTATGACTATTGCACAAGCTACAGCAACTAGATGCTTCGGCTGAGGACCACTACATGGCAATGACAGCAATGCAATGGCACTACACAATGCAAACTAGCCCAAACACAGACACAACACTGTCACCAATCCTAAGGGCCACAAATCCAGGCCTACCCTGAAATTGACTAATTCTGGCCTTGAAAGTAAGGAGGTATACTACATGCACAATAGGCGTTGACAGGACACACCACCTTGCAACAACCTTGCGTACATACATATCCCCTCCCATTTGGACACCATGCTGCAATGTACATCCATTTCCACTCACATGTACCAAGCCAGAATGCCCACCAACTAACAGGGCAAACCTGTCATGTGAACCATCACACTGGAACAGAAGCCACCTACCCAGCTAAAGTGAACAAGCCTGTTTTTACAACAACCCCAAGGAGCATGGTACACATGTCATTATCCACTGTCCACAAACAGTGTTAGATGTGCTGCACCTGTCAATGCCATTGCTGGGAATCAAGTCAAACCACTGTATGCATCGGATTACAGACAACCATACACACCTTCAACATTTAACTCTCTCTCACTCCATCCACAGGTACCCTTGCCACAGCCACCAGGGAGAGGTTACCAGAGACTGCCAGCCCTCCTCAGGTTGAAGGCCCTAAGTGAGAAAAACGCTGTGATGATCTACCTGGCCCATCTGGGGTCCCTGGTCAGTCCACCACTCCCTGCCTCACCCTGCCACATCAAACCCCCCACCCTGTGGCAACAACATCTCAGCCAACCCTTCGTCCCAAACCTGTGCCTTAAAGACTGTTAAATCAATTTTGTGTCCCACAGTACAGGGACCTGAGTCCACCCCTCACACGCAATACAATGAAGGTCCTGGTGAAACTGGGAGTGGGCACAACGTGCCAGGGGATCAGGCACATTGGGGCAAGGGACATTGGAGGTAGCCTGTGGGCCAGAGGATGGGGCAGCCAAGGGAGGCCTCTGACCAGGAAGCTGTCTTCCAAGTCCTGGGAGCATATCAACTATCCCAGGACAGGATGGGCAAGATCATATCCATGCTGGGGGAAAACCAAAGGCTGCAGTGGGAATTCCACCAGGAGGTCATGCAGCAGTGGCAGGCCCACAATGCCACCATGGCCTCCATTGCAGGGGTGCTCAGGGACCTCACCACCATAATGAATGCCTCTTCCACTCACCAGCAGGCCCCTTCCACTAGCCACATCACACCTGAGCCTTCTACCGATGCGGCTGCTAGTGGAATGTAGGCCCAGCAAGAGGAAGCACAGGCCTCAGGCACCCTTCCCTCTCCAGCTGAAGAACCCCCGCAAATGTGGACGTCAACCCAGACATCCGACTGGAGCAGATGCCAAGACCAAACCCACTCCCAAGTGACTTGGCTGTCACTGGGAAGAATAGCGATCACGCTGTACGCGGTGGCAGTGACTTTGCTTTTCTGCCTCCTTGCTCACTTGACTCCTATCAAGCAAGACCTCCACGAGCTGAGCTTATGTGTATTGTTTCTGGGAGCCACCATGCCACACCCTGCAAGTGATAGGGTCCCTGCCTTCACCCATGAAAAGCTGGAGAAACTGGTAGAAGAGGTCCTACTCCTGTATGGACAGCTGTATGGGGCACCAGAGGAACAGGTGAGCCCAATGTCATAGTCATGTGTAATAGTGGTGTGTGTGTGATGGTGAGTGGCATACGTGTACCGGTCAGGGAGTACATGCATGCAGGGGGCATAGAGTTTAGGAGTGTGAACAGTGAGGTGGGTTTGTGTGGGCATTTGATGGGTATGCTGTTAATAAGCACTACTCTTGGTATGGTGCCAGTGTACATGGGTTTCTCCTTCTGTCTGTGTCACCCATGCAGGTCAACGCCCATCAGAAGGAGGGGATCTGGTTTGTCATTGTCAGGCAAGTGAGAACCTTGGGGGTCCATAGCCTGTGGAGCACCTGTTGTCGCAAGCGGTGGGAAGACCTGAGGCGCTGGGCCCAGAAGACCATGGAGGTCCAGCTGGGATGTTGACCTAGTGAGGGAAGGGTGCCCGTCAGACCCTGTTCCCCCTAACGGCCCACATTTTGGTGTTGGCGTACCCTGAGGTGGATGGGCGTTTGAGGACAATCCAGCACACCAACCACAAGGGGATGAGTACTGACTGAATCCTGGGACTTGGCTGGCCTTAATTCAGATTGGGTGCCTCAATGCTGGCAAAGTGCCATTGTAGTTAATTCTACTTGTGCATCAATATTTGGAAATTGGCAATAGGTACCCTGGCAGAGTATATTTTGTAGATGTGTCCCCATGATTTACTTTCAGTGGATTTACATCTCCTTGTTCCGTACCTCTCACAATCTGTAATGTTGAGATGCACTAATGACATAGGCACATGTGTAACTCCATCCTGGCCATATGATGGCTGTTAGTGTCAGTAACAGCCTAGGCATTGTGTATGAGCAGCTCCATCCATCTGCATTTGTGGCTGTGAGGTGTCAGTCCACTGCCATCTGTGTAGGCTACCTGTATATGCGACTGTATGACTCTCCTTTCATCACTGGGACTATGTAAATCACATACTGTATCTGGAATAGACAGATTGTGGGGCTGGCATAACAGTTCCACCACAGAAATGCCCTTCAAGGGAAAGGAGTACTGGCCTGAGAACTGACTAGTCATATATAGGTGATCTGCTGACTGTAGGGTATGTGTGGGTAGGCAACCTGGAATATTGATACATGTAGATTTGATGAGGTCTGATTGCATGCATGTTGCATTTCTAGGAGCAATACTTGTGAGGATGTGGCCTTCCAAACTGTCAGTTAGTACTGGTGATGGTAAGTGCCCTGGGAGATCCCTGATGTGTCACCATGGTGTGCATATGCCATGTATTACAAAGTCCTAGTTTGTCCTCTGCTGCATTGCTGACTGGACTGCCTACATCATGTCAACATGGATAATTGAGGTCATTTATGATGGCCTGTGACTCTTACAGCTTGGCTTGGCGATTAGGCTGTGGCAGATTAGGAGTGGTTTGGTTATTGCATGACACATGACGTGTTGATGTGATGGAAATGTTGCAATCAGTCTCCTCAGGCTGCATATGTGGAAGTGGCATGTGTCTTAGGTGTACTGGCAGTGGTTTCTGTCCATGTGTGCCTAATGCATGCAAATTTTTACCACATGAGATGTGTGTCGTTTGGCCTCAGTGACAGGTTTAGCTAATTGTTATATGGTGTGTGTGAGGGTGGAGTTGTTATGGTGTGTAGTCCAACTGTTGTAACAGCATGTGTGGTGGCATGGGAAGTGGTCCATGATGTGATATGTCTGTTTCAGAGGCACATTTTTTGTGACACTGCACTCAGTGGATGTGTTAGTATGATTAACATGTGGCACATGGCCCATTGTAGACGCACTTAGCAGTATGCTGAGTAGTGATATATATGTTTTGTGTCAGCATCTCTGGCTCTGTGATGGGGTCTGACTACTCACATGGCTATACCGCACATTCTGTGAAGTATTTGGGTGTCCGACTGGTATTGGCTAAATCTGAGTTGACCTCCTTAATGGCATCACTATACTGAGTGGTCAGCCATGTGTAAGAACATGTAGGTGGTGTGTGTTTAGTGAGTGGAGTTGTCTTCACTGTAATGGACATTTTACAGAGAACATGAACTAAACATGTGTTGTCACTGGAGAGACCTGCAGTGTTTTGTTGTGTCAGCTGCACATCCAATGGGTGATAGTGGAATGGATAGGTAAGATGTGTATTCAGGCATAGTATTGATAGTGCATCCAGGGCCTGTTGTGCCAGCTTAAGAGGGCATTGGTTAGCATCATGTAGATGAGTCAAGTACTGCAGTCCTACATTGACATTGCTGTATGTGTGAGGGTTTGCAGACAGGTGTGGGTAGTAGTGACATGTCATGACACGATGTAGGTAATGTTTCTTTGCAAATGAGATTGCCTAGCCATGATATGAATTGTGACAGATGTACATGTCTAGCTGTGCCAATGGGAAGTGTTTGTTAACCATTTTGCCCCCTATCTCTCTCAATCCCTCCCTCTCTCTCTCTCATTGTGTGCATCAGCATCATCTGGCGAAGGAGCTGGAGCAGAGGCGGAAGCAACAACCCACCCAGGAAGGTGGCACCACCAACACCAAGGGACCCAGTGGGGTAGAGGGCGAGGAGAGTGCCACGGGGGAGACTGGACCCAACATCTCATCTTCGGAATCCTCCTCCAGTGGACACCCCCTTGCGGTGACGGACCGATCTGGGACCATCCCAGCACCATCTTTGTCTGTCACCCACCTTACTACCACTGCCCTTCCTGTAGCTTTACACCCAGTTGCCCGTGCCCCCTCACCCAGGAGGGTGGGCACCTTCTTCGCCCCAAGCACCTCTGCCCCCGCCCCAGTCAGCCCTGCTGCCCTCAGTGAGAAGACTATTGACCTCCTGAGCTCCCTCTCTGTGGGTCAGTCAACCATTGTGAATGCCATCCAGAGGCTAGCAGCTCAAGTCCAACAGAGCAATGCATTTCTGGAGGGCATTCACAGCGCCAAGGCTGGCCTCCAGAGATCTTTTCAGGCTCTGACCGCCTCTCTCATGGCAGTCAGTGTCCCTTTGCATACTGTCCCCCTCCAACTACCCCTTCAGAAACCCCTCTCACCATCCCCATCCAAAGCACACTTACATACAAGCATGCATCCACCTCAACAGACAAGTGTTCCACAGACAAACATAATCACCACAAGACCCACTACTGGCACGCACACAAACAACACCCACCTGCAGACACACCAACATCCACTTCCTGCACTGACTTCCCCACCCCCCTCACAGATGCTACACCAGACACACCTGCAGCCACCACACCATTATTGATGGATCCAGCCACCAGTCCTATCTTACCCACAGTCAGCACAGTATCAGACCTGCACACATCCAACCCAGTCACCACATATGCACCCACCACAACCATAGGCACCCCCCATGCAGCACATGTACCATACCTGCAGACACCACCCCAACAGACAGTCACCTATCCACCATGACATCTCCCTGCACCTCCTCTCCCCTCCTCCCAGAACACCTAAATGCCCACACTCACCCACCCAACGTCACCCAGCACCCACAAGCATTCCATGCATGTACTTGCACCCATACCATCCACACCAACACATCTGAGAACCACTCCCTCTCCCTCCACTCCCAAACCATTTTGACATGACCGTCCCATGTGTGTAAAATGGTGTTCTTCTCAGAATTTTCCCTGTTCCGTACCCCTCTCCCACCCTGTGAGACCCCAAGTGCTCTATGTCCCTCCCCAGGTCTAGCCCTTCCACCTCCAAGCTCTCCCCTGCCCTCCCGGTAGTACCCATGCCCATGCCACTGCCAAGAAGTCAACGCCACCCAAGTACGGGCCCAAGGTCCTCCCTCCCAAGCCCAAACCCAAGGACCCCTTCCCAAGCCTAACCCCAAGAACCCCCCTCCCAAGCCCAAGTCCAAGCCCAAATCTCCAACCCCCTTATCCCTGAGGTGCCTGCATGCCCCCTTGCTGTCCTTACCCTGTGGAGGTCATTTTGCAAAAACAAAGAAGGAGAAGGCGGTTGTGGGGCTGGGTCTGTCCTCCTTATAGACTATATAACATTACAACAGAGGCCCAGCTAAAAGAACTACCACAGGATGGACAGGAAAAAAATGATTTTCCTGTTAGAAAAACCCTCACCCACCAGGGTTACCCCTTGGTTGCATGCTTCATCATTGGGTTTCTTCTTGTTCTGTTACGGAGCGGGTGAACTACGACCTACGGTATACGTGGGAGTACTGATGTAGTCTTGTCAATGTGAATCACAGGAGGGATAGGAGTGGTGGGGTCTTGGGTGAGTTAAAAATACCTGTCTCCTAGTAATTCCAGTGATTTATTAACTCTCTTGGAGGCGGTATGATTAAAAAGGGGGATGCGGAAGTGAGGGATGTAATGTACCTGACTTCCTAGTCTACATGTTTTGGAGCCTTACCCCTAGGCTCCTCTTCAGGACCACGATGGACTCCCTGGTGCCACTCCTAGTTTGACTACTTCTAATGAAAGCATAAATAATACATGCTCAGTGATAAGGTGCAATTCACCTAATCAATGTTGTGTCATTAGATGATACCTATTGTTTATGGTGCCCATCATTGATACTCAGTTGTATTTGGACACTCATACCATAGCTCTTCCGGGAAGGGGGTTTGCTTGTAGTCCAAGCACCACTCCCACTCTGCACCTACTGTTCATCTCCCTGGGGTCTTATTGCGGAGGCAGTCCAAATACGACCGAGTATCAATGACGGACACCATAAACGATAGGTATCATCTTATGGTTGTTGTCTTTGTCACTGTCGCTGGTTCTGGAGTCGTTGTACTAGCAGGAGCAGTGGGAGGTCTTCGAGTTCACGTTCCATGGCAGCTCTGGGTAGCTCTGTGTTCCGAAGGTGGGTGTTTCCTTTTATAGAGTTGGTTTCTGCCAGGGTTTTTTTGGTGGTGTGACCGCGGCAGAAACCCTGGCAGTGTGCAGCCTCGTAATATATCTGGCTGAAACATGGTCCCTGCCGGACTGAAGGTGCCTACCGCCGTCCGCGGCAGCCTGACTGTACTGGCAGTGTATGGGCTGCAAACTGTTGGGAAGACTGCCATGGTCAAAATTTGGCAGTCTTCACCACCAAGCCATTGACGGTACAACTGCCACTGCCAACATGGCGGTCCGGTTACCACCAAACTCGTAATTACGGCTTTTGTCCCCATAGAATGTTAGCTTGGAAATAGATATCCTATTGTTTTATGCATAGAGAGCCTGAGAAGGTAACCTTGAATTTGGTACATCAAGGAGCGATGGAAATGGATGATACACAATTGTTTCAAATGGCACAGGAGAGGAAGATAGATGCCTTTCCCATGTTGGTAATGAGAATCTTTCCTGATGTTTCAAATGACTTTCATATGATGGTTGATGATTGGACAGTTCAACTTTCTGATTCGTGTGGTGTGATGGATGAACAAATCATCTTGCAATTTGAACTTTAATATATTGTTCCCAAGTTGGATTACCATCCATTCTTGATTTCCCTTCGACTTTGAGAGGTACATAACTCTGTGCCATTGCCCCGCACTTACCCTAATGCTGAGATGAGAAGACTTAGGCCCTCATTACAAACCCAGCGATAGGTGATAAAGTGGCGGTAATACCGCCAACAGGCTGGCGGTAACTACCACCAAATTATGACCATGGCGGTGAGAACTTAGATAGGCAGCCACTTTACCACACCGACCTCCAGGGTGGAAACTACAGGCACCACGGCGGTAGCCGCCTACAGCAAGGCGGAAGTCAGTGTTCCGCCCACCATATGAAGACCCTGCAATCCACCACCTTCTCCGGGGTGGTACCAATGACAGCAAAAGCCTGGTGGAAACAGACCTCAGGAGGGAAAGGACTCACCTTTTGAGACACAGGGAACAACCACGACAACATGGAGCCCGAGCTGCAAATCTTTCCAATTATATTTTACGTCCTGCTCCACCGCGAACACCAACGACAGCAAAGACAACCACAGTGAGTACAGCTGCCTAGGACACAGGGAAGGGGGGAGGAAAAAGAGAGTGGCACACACACGCTGAACACACACCCCCACCCCCAACACCATAAACACAATCAGATCTAATAAGAAAACATATTGACCCTGTGCCCCTCAGGAATAATGCAAGGACAAGACAAATAGATGAAAGTGAGTGTAATAATATAAATACAGTAAAAATATGAACATTCAATCTAAAAGTATATACACATGTACAGTTCAAGGGACACTGCCCAGTACTCAATGTGCGTGGGCCACAGGGCCACATGACAAAGTCCAAGTCCCCACTTGTCTCCTGCACCAACACGGAGAGAACACTGCAGGGGCATCATTTGGAAAATAGGCAGGTGCCTCAGGGGGACAGGGAACTGGGTGGCACCACAGCCGGCAGAGGATAGAAGACCACTGGTTCTGGAGGTGGCAACATGCCCATTGCTCGGTCCTGGGGAGTACAAGGCCTCAGTCTCTCAAGTGGGTGACTTGCCCACATGCTCTGGAGGGGTCAACATACCCTGTGCTTAGTCCTGGGGAGTACAAGGCCACAGTCTCTCAAGTGGCTGAGTTGCCAACATGCTTTCCCACATGCTCTGGAGGGGGCGTCGTGCCATGTACTGCATATCCTAGGGAGGATGGGTTGAGTGGGTGTCATACCCACTGGTTCTGGAGGGGTCATCATGCCGTGTGCTTCAGATCCTGGGGAGGATGGGGTGACTGGGTGCAAAACCCACTGGTTCTGGAGGGGGCATTGTGCCCTGTGCTTCAGATCCTGGGGAGTGCAAGGTCACAGTCTCTCAGCTGGGTGTCATACCCACAGGATTTGCAGGGGGCAGGCCGCACAACAGCCCATGGAGGCAGGTCTACAGAATGTCCGCCGGAGTTGACGGCTGCTCAGTGGTGGTAGTGGTGCTGCTGGTGGTGGTGGTGGGGGGGAGCTGCAGGCCATCCTCTGCAGCCTCGGATGGCTGCTCACTGCTGGTGGTGGTGCTGCTGCTGGTGGTGGTGGGGAGAAGCTCCTGCCCATCCCCTGCAGCCTCGGATGGCTGTCCACTGCTGGTGGTGGTGGTGCTGATGCTGCTGGTGGTGGTTGTGGGAGGAAGCTCCTGCCCATCCCCTACAGCCTTGGATGGCTGTCCACTGCTGGTAATAGTGGTGCTGATGCTGCTGGTGGTGGTTGTGGGGGGAAGCTTCTGCCCATCACCTGCAGCCTTGGATGGCTGCACAACCATGGTTGTTGTTTGGCTCCAACTGAGTCCCAAAACCAGGCCTCTTGTCCTTCCTGCCTGCTGGTGCAGGCCCCTTGCCCTTCCTGGCAGGAGCTGGGGATGGCTCCTAGCTCTTCTTGGCAGCAGCTGGGGATGTCTCCTTGCCCTTCAGGGCAGCACTTGGGGCAGGCTCCTTGCCCTTCCTGGCAGCAGCTGGGGATGGCACCTTGTCCTTCAGGGCAGCACTTGGGAAAGGCTCCTTGCCCTTCCGGGCAGCAGCTGGGGATGGCACCTTGCCCTTCAGGGCAGCAGCTGGGGAGGGCTTCTTGCCCTTCCGGTCAGCAATTGGGGCATGCACCCTTTCCATGAGGCTGCCTGGTGCCCTGGATCCTTTACCACCACAAGTGGTTGTGGACACTACCGGGCCCATGGACTGGGTGACTGAGGTGCTTGCCTGGGTTTTAGCCACCCTGGCCAGACGTGAAGGACAGGGGGGAGGGAAGAGTTAACAGTGGAAAGGAAAAGCTGGTTGGGGACATTGGGGCGGGAAGAAGGAGAAGGTTTTGGAGTGGAGGAAGAGGGAGTGGTTGTAGGAGGTGTCTGCCTGCTGTATTTGGGAGCAGGTGCATGGGCTGCATGCTGTTGTGAGGTGGATGGCTGTTGGGTGTCTGAGTGCTTGCGTTTGTGTACCTTGGGAGGGGGGGGACAGACACAGTGGGAGAGGACACAGGGGACGTGTGCATGGCTGTTGTGGTGGTGTCTGCCAGTGAGGTGTGTGTTCTGATAGGTGTGCTGGTAATGGCTGTAGTGGATGAGGATGTAGTGCATGCAGGTGTGAGTGTAGACGCAACTGGGAGGGAGGTGGAGGATGAGGGGGCCACAGTGGAGGCAGTGGATGTTGGTATGTCTGCATCTGGATTGTGTTTGTGTGAGTGCCTGTGGGATGATGTGTGGTGCTTGTGTTTGCCTGTGCCACTCTTGTGTGTTGTCCTGTGTGCATGCTCGTCTGCCCGTGTGCTTGGGATAGGTTGGGGTTGAGGGGAATGGGATTGGGAAAAGGAAGTTGAAGGGTGGAGGGTGGAAACAGGGACAATGGCTGCTATCAGAGAGGAGGCCAGAGCCTGGATGGATCTCTGTTGGGGGGGCCAAGCCAGTGTGAATGCCCTCCAGAAATGCATTTGTCTGTTGCATTTGGGCTGCCAGACCCTGGATGGCATTCACAATGGTTCACTGCCCAACAGAGATGGATCTCAGGAGGTCATTAGCCTCCTCACTCAGGGCAGCAGGGCTCACAGAGGCAGGGCCTGAGGTGCCTGGGGCGAAGGAGATGCCCACCCTCCTGGGTGAGCGGGCACAGGAAACTCAATGAGGTGTTGCTGGGAGGGTGGGGCTGGTGCGGGGTGGCAGCTGTACCTGTAGCTGGGGTGCTCACAGAAGTGTCCGCCACCACGAGGGAGCTTCCATCAGAGGTGGTATCTGTGTCCGAACGGTCCCCTCCGGTCTCCGCCGTGGTGCTACCCTCGCCCTCTGTCCCACTGGTGCCCTCAGCATCGGTGGACTCTGCCACCTTGGTCCTGTGGGATGCAGCTCCTTCCGTTGCTGGTGCCTCCGCTCCTCTGCCAGATGATGCTAATGCACATAAGGACAGGATGACAAAACAAAAAGGGGGGGAGACAAAGGATACACTGGGTCAATGGCTGCACCAACACCACAGTTGGCATGCATATCACCCTCACACTCAGGGAACAAACCTATGCACTATGCAATGCACTACCAGTAACAATGCCAGCCACCAGAGCATGGGGAGGGACCCATACCGCCAACGGCAGCATACCTGGGACACACACAGCCCTGCCCAGTTGTGGATACCTACAAGCTAGGTAGAAGGAATATCACATCAGAACCCTGCCCAACATGGGACCTACTCTGCAATGTCAGGCCTGGCCTAGGATCACCCACTGGCACACATCCCCCACAGGGTATTCCCCCTACCATGCGTAAGTTGAAATGATGGGCACTGTACTCACCCCCTTGTGGCTGCTGTGCTGCCCTCAAGCGTCCATCCAGCTCTGGGTAGGCCACCACCAGTATGCAGGCCATTAGGGGGATCAGGGTCCGATAGGCTCCCCTCCCTCGTTGGGAGGCTGTCCCCAGCTGGGCCACCGCGGTTTTCCAGGCCCAGCGTCCCAGGTCCTCCCACCTTTTCCTGCAGTGGGTGTTCCGCCGGCTATGGACCCCAGGGTCTGCTCGTCCTTGGCAATGTCATGCCACAACCTCTTCTTCTGATGGGCACTAACCTGCAGAGGAAACACAGACAGAAGGACACCATGAACCATACAATCCAGCCTGTCACACATATGGCCTACACACTGCATTTGCCCCTCATCAGGCACACACATGACCCATACCTCTTCATTCACATTGCCTGCAGCCATACCCCCAAATGACACACTTCCAGCACACACATACATCTACATGCAGCCATGTTGCATGCAACATACCCATGATGTACTCACCTGTTGGTCTGGAGGCCCATACAACTGCCAATACAGGGGTAGGACCCCATCCACGAGCCTCTCCAACTCCTTCGACGTGAAGGCTTGGGCTCTTTCCCCTGTTGCACGAGCCATGGCAGGTTCCAGACACAGGTCACAGAAGCACACGCAGTGGAGATGTAGGCCAGTGGAAACTCTGAAATCAAGTGAAGTAGTAGGAAGAAAGTGGCGGTCACGTCCACCGCGGGAACACCGTCACCGCCGGCATTGATCTTCATTGTCTCCAGTACTCCATAGAGCCCCATGTAAGCCAATGAGGAATTGCACGGCGGTGCAGAACTCCTTCCTCCATGATGCATAATGGTGGCGGAGTGAGGTCACTTCCACCTGTCCCTGTACACAGGACAGGCGGTTGCCATTCCTATTGCTAGTACTAATATATTGAATTTAAATGTGCGTCATTGGTTTTGAATGTACACACCTAGACAATTCTAGTGTCCAACATACATACATGCTATGTGTACTCTGATGCTGTGTGTCCATCGGTCCTGTTGTCACACCCTTTCTATTTTTGGCTCACTTAGGTACCAACCACTACGGAGGAATAGGAGGAGGAGGCAAGTATTCCTGTACAGACCCCTTGTGGACTTGGCTACACTGGAGGACAGGCACACCATACTCATTATCATCTGGACAGGGCCACAATCACAGAGCTGTGTGCACAATTGGAGCCTGATCTGCTACCTGCTATCTGTTGCACCACAGTAATTCCCCCTCTTGTGCAGGTACTATAAGTGCTCCATTTCCTGGCAACAGGTTCTTTCCAGGTGACTATGGGCTTGGCTGCAGAAATGTCACAGCCAATGTTCTCTATTGTGCTTGGAAGAGTTTTGGCTGCCTTGCTAAAACACATGTGGAGCTACATTGCATTCCCCCAGGCAGATGATTTGTCCACTGTGAAGGCTGGATTCTACGCAGTGAGACACATACCACATGTGATTGGGGCCATTGACGGGACCCATATTGCCTTAGTCCCTCCCAGGGCCAGTGAACAGGTGTACAGGAATAGGAAGAGTTTCCACTCTCTTAATGCCTAGTTGGTGTGCCTTGTTGACCAGTACATCTCCCACGTCACTGCCAAGTATCCTGGATCTGTGCATGATGCCTTAGTCCTGAGGAATAGCAGCATCCCACAGCTGATGGCATGAATACACAGAGTGTGGCTCATAGATAAGCTTGAGTCTCCACCCAATGTATGTCTATGTATGCCTACAGGAGTCATACCCAATGCCATTGTGCAAGGCTGTGTGTCCCTCGCTTCTTTGAGGTGACTCTGGCTACCTAAACGTGTCCTGGCTCTTGACCCCTGTCAGGAATCCAAGAACAGGGGCTGAGAATAGGTACAATGATGCTCTTGGGCGTACCAGGAGGATTGTTGAATGCACCTTCGGTCTCCTGAAGGCCAGGTTCAGGTGCATCCATCTGACTGATGGATCCTTATGCTATTCCCCTGCAAAGGTCTGCAAGATTGTTGTGGTGTGCTGCATGCCGCACAATTTGGCCCTCAGACACCAAGGGGGTCATTGTGAACATCATGCTGGCGGTCTTTTCATAGACCGCCAACCCCCTTGAGACTCTGCTGCCCTATAATAGACATTCTGCTGGGCCGGGACATTGCCGACGGCTCCACACTGAGCCGTCGTCAATGCTGCTGTGCGGCGGGAGCAGCAGCACCCGTAGTGCAGATCAATGCCCGTAAATCGGGCAGTGACCTGCGCGACTGGACACTGCATGGGGCCCCTGCACTGCACATGCCAAGTGCATGGGCAGTGCAGCACCCCTTCCACCAGCTCCCACGCCTGGGAAAGGCTGGTGGAACAAGTGTTCTTTAGGCTGCTTGCAGCGCTGCCCTATCGAATAAAGTATTCCACCTTCGTCAGGCTGCCTGTCGGTGGTAGCCTGGCGGTGGTGGAGGGCTGCCAGAGGCGGCCCTCCCTGTGTCCATAATAAGGTGTTTCAGACCGCCATGCCGGTGGCGGTATTTTCTACCACCGCCGGCATGACAGTCTGAAACGCCATGTTCATAATGAGGGCCCAAGTGCCCTATCTGCAGGAGGAGAGGGGTGACAATGCACCTGTGGAAGCAGTGGACACTGAGAACAGTGAGGAAGATGAAGAGTACAAGGATGTGGACAACAGGACACATATGATTCAGCAGTACCTCCAGTGACACTCAGGTAAGACTGTTGTGCTATACATCTCTCCAGTTAAGTAATGTGCTGTGTGGATGTAGTATAATGCTAGTCACTACCTTTGCATCCCAACTGATTTTCACCTATGCCTTCCATTATTGCAGATGTTGGTGTGGTTACAACAGTGTAATGCTGTTTTTTTTTTGTTTTTTTTTCACACATAAGCTTTAATCGGCCGACAGACCATCAAAGCATACAATACAGTACGATATAAATATAAATAAACATCATAATAGCATAGGAAAATGTAAAAGAAGAATATAAAATCCATGTTTGCCCTACTAGTAACAATTTTCAAATCATTGTAAATAAAAAATACGTATGCGCCATGCCATTACTAAGAACTTACTTACTGCATAAATTGTCACATTTGAATTGTGGCTTTTTAAAATCCTCAAAGCTAAAAAACATTTCCTTAAGTTCAGTTCCCGACAGATTTTGTGAATCCATTTAAACCTTGGGGTTGAGTAAGCGGGAAAGAAAAACATAAAATGTTCTATTGTTTCAGAAGAAGTGCCACATGCAGGACAAATATCAGAGCTTAACTTAGGTCCCCATCTGCTCGTCAAGGCCTTCAAAGGTAATGTTCCAAATCGAAATCTGGCATACAAGCTTTTGCCTAGTAAGTCAGGTATTATATCTAGGTATAGTTCGAACTCTGGGTACCATTGAAAGTCAATAAAAAAATTAGTTAAATGACCATTCGATTTTTGAGAAATGTAATTATTACGTATGTGGGACCAGTGAGCTCCCTTCAATACCTTAACATGGGACTTCACAAGTTGCTGGGGATTCTCCCAAAAGTTCCTCAATCCCAGAGTGCAAAGCCAGCCGGATACGTGTTTGATCCATGGGATTGACGTAGAGTTAGGGCTTTTTAACAATTCTAATAGAGAAAACTTATATATGGCCAGTTCGGGAACTACCCAAAGCCTCACCCAATATACTAGAGGCCGTAAGATAATTAAATCAGCTATTCGTTTAAACCCTAGGTCTAAAAATAGGGGGGTTAATGGGGTACTAGTAGGGCAAGCACATAAAGCCCATGCAAAGCTATTCTCAGTTTTGGTTATCCTACTATTATCTGCCATGCCCCAAATCTCTGCGCAGTAGACAGCAGCACCCTGTGCCTTAGCCACATAAATCTTTACTGCTGGAGACACAACTTTAGCGATCGTATTCCTATAGAGGCGCAATATGGATGCTGCCCGATGTTGCAAAAGCCCAGCACTCTTGCCAACTTGTTCCTCCCAAAGGAGTGTATCTGTAAGTCTCACACCCAAGTAATCAATGGAGCTAACCTGGTCCAAAATGGCTCCATCTAACCTAATAGTGCATTTCTTACGAGGGCCAGAGCGAAGCACCATCAATTTCGTTTTCTTCATGTTCAGCTCTAAACCAAAATTCCAGCAGAATGATTTAAATATGTCCACAAGAATTTGCAACCCCATAGGGGTTTTTTGAAATCAATAGAGAGTCATCCGCAAAAAGAAGAATTGGAATTTTCTGATTGACTAGTGTGGGAGCATCGTTCTGGCATGTCATTAGTTTTTGGACCACCTCGTTGATGAATAAAGAAAACAGAAGTGGTGCAAGCAACATCCCTGACGGACACCTCTTTTAATGGGAAATTTATTAGTCAATTCACCTTGTGTAATGCTGTGATGTGTACAGACTGCTGAGGCACATATAAAGGGTTGATTCACATATTACAGGACATTTGCACAGGATCAGGCAGTTTAATACAGCTTGATACATTGTACATTTCTTTCAGACAAAGGACTATTACTCAAGTTGTGTCCAAGGGTGTTTATTTATAAATTAGGTATACAATGCAAAGTGCAACAGGGTGGGGTGATGGTTGGGAAAAGTCCAGTGTAGTGGACCAGTCTGTTTGTAGTACAGGTCCAGTGTCCAATGGACCATGGGCAGAGGAGCAATGGCAGTTCAAAGTCAACAACATGATATAGTGGAACACAAGGGGGACATTCTGAAAGGGCTCATTTCCTGGTGGTGGTCTTGGGCTTGGCAACTGTCTTTGGTGTCTGTCTGGGTCGCAGGGAACGCAGGGAACGTTTCTGGGGTGGTTCACCTAATGCAGGTGAAGGGGTGCTGGTTACCTGTGAATTCTGTGGCAGGGTCTCCTGTCCACTAGCTCCAGCAGATATCGAGGGCTGGTCAGTCCACTAGTGATAGGGACCTGCTGGTGTGCTATGTACTCCGGCCTGATGTTGGCTATGTCACCCAGCGCCCTTGCAATGGAGGTCATGGGGGTATTCAAGGCCTGCAATTGGTGCATGACCTACTGGTGGTGTTCTCCCTGCAGATGCTGGTTCTCATGCATGATGTTGAGCACCTGACCAGAGATTGTGGTATGCCCCCAAGACATTTTTGAGTCCCTCCTGGACAGTGGGTTCTCTGGGCCTGTCCTCCCCCTGGTGCACAGCTGTCCTCTGACTTTCCCTGGCCCCCTGTGTTTGTGTCCCCTGAACGGTGTGCCCACTACCACTGACACCAAGACCCTTATTTTCTTGCCTGTGTGGTGTGGACTTGGGTTCCTGTACAGGTGGCACACTACTGATTGACGTGTCCTGGGGACAGAGGTTTGGGGGTGTTGGCTGGCTGCTGTGGTGTTGGATTTAGAGGGTTGCCCTTTAGTGAACTGGCTGTGGGATGGGGTAGACGACTGACCAGTGGTCCCTGATGGACCAGGGAGTTCATCAAGATCCAGATCTCCTGAGTTGCTGTCATCACTGGGGGCATCGTCTTGGGGGGGACTAAGTAGCCGTGGCACCTCCTCGCCACTGGCATTGGCTGGGACACCTGTGGAGATGTAAGTGACGTGTTAGGGTACTTGTCTGTGACATATTCTGCATTTTTAGCTTTCCCAATGTTATTGGTGTTGTCCTCCCACCTTTGGTTGTGTATGGTGAAGTACTGTGGGTTTGGTAGTTCTCCATGCTGTACATGAATTGGTGGTGGGTGTGCATGCAGAGCAGGAATGGATGTGCTTGCTGTGGGTATGGCATGCAGGGGTTGACATTTAGGTGTGGTAATTGGGGTGGAGCACTGTGTGGGATGGAGTGGGGTGAAGGGAATCAGGGTGAGGGGGTGAGATGACATGCAGGTATGGGGGGTGATAGGTTGTCAATGGTGACTCATCACTGTCCAGTACTCCAGCTACTCCAGTGAAACCCTCAGAATGCACGATTGCCAAGACTTGCTTCTCCCATGCTGTCAGCTGTGGGGGGGGAGGTGAGGTCCACCCCCAGTCCTTCTGATGGAGAGCTGGTGCCTTGCTGCAATGGAATGCACCTTCCCCCGTAGGTCATTCTACCTCTTCCTTATGTCGTCCCTTGTGCATGGATGTTTTCCCACAGGGTTCACCCTGTCCCGATTCTCCACCATAGCTCCATCCTCCTGGCAATGGAGATCTGCTGTACCTGTGCTCCAAAGAGCTCTGGCTCTACCCTTACTATTTCCTCCACCATGACCCGCAACTCCTCATCAATGAAACGGGGATGCCATTGTGGGGACATGGGTGTTGGGTGGTGTGTGTGTTGTGCAGAGGGTGATGTGTAATGTGGTGGGGTGTGTGGTGTGTGCATATTTGTGTTTGGTTTTTTTGTTCTGGCCAATCTTGTTTTGTATTTGGGTGGCCATTCCCGCCTTTGCAGAGTGCACTGCCAATGGTTTACCGCAGTTGAATGTCCGCTGTGGTGATTGGTGGGTCATTATTTGGAGGATGTTGTTTTGGTGGTGTTAGGGTATGAGTGCAAGTTCCGACAGTTTATTGCATTCAGTGGGTCTGGCGGATTTGTGATTGTTGCTGGTTTCTGTCGGTTTTGTGTGTATGTGTCATAATCTGGCAGGCGGATGTTCACCTCCGCGGCGGTATGTTGGTGGCAATCACCGCACCAGTATTCGGGATTTACCACCAATGTCATAATTTCAAATATGTTTAATATTGCATATCCATGTTCACTGATTTTTTGTTTGTTTTTGCACAAAATTGGTTAACATTGCGCTATGTGCAAACTAGAGGTGGATGAAGAATTAAACTCTGCTGGTGGAGTTCCCAGAGTTTTGCCCACTCCCCCCAGTGTTCTGAAAAACTCAGCGAAGAGACGCAAAGTGGAGTTTTTTCTATCACGCAGCTCGCCAACGTTAAGTTGGCAAGCAAGAGAAATCGCTATGTTGGTGAGCGACATTTTTTAATGTAGGCGGTCGCGGCAGGTAGTGATCACCCGTGTTGAGAAAGCTGCCACTCACATTGGAGAAGCTGCAGCTTGAGTGGAAAATCTACTTGAGTGGCAGAAAGAAGTTAGCGCCCTCTGGTGACCCGCGTGATGCCGTTCACGAGTAGAAAATCCTAGTGCTGAAAGTCAGTATGAACACCGCAACATGCCCAAACTCCACCACACGCTGAACTCCGTGTAGCGCGGCAGAGTTTTCACAGCACTTCATGGAGTTCTGTGTAGCAGAACTCCACAATTTCACTCAGGCCTAGACTCTAGGTATTTGGAACTGAATGAAAGTTGTGGCATGAAGACATTGGTTTATATCCATCTGATTAAATATTCCATGTGTCTATTATTGCTTCTTATGTTACCCATTGAATTGGTCCCCTGCTTTATTTCAGAGTAAATATTTTTTGCGTCTTCTTACAAGAATCCTACCGTGGCCACACAGACTTCTATTAAATGTGACATTTTGAGAATTTTAAAGATATCCATATTAAACATACTTAAATGCAATGACTCTTAAAGAAACCCATGGATAGTTAGTGATTAGCCTCACAATTTGGCATGGATTTGTTCTTGCAAACCCATGCTTAGCACAGATATCTCAAGATACCTAAGCCCAGCATGAGAAGACAGCCTACCCATAGCCTACAGTGTAAACTAGAGACATAGGGCCTTATTTATAATTTTGGTGGATGACCCATTTGTTTCAAGGGGGCATTGAACACTTTTCAGTGTGCCTTAATGCAATTTTTTCCTGGCAGTGACAGGCATTGAAATATGGCTATATGTCTGCCCTTCATAGTTAAGCGGGCGGATATATAGCTAAACATCCAACAGCCCTTATTCCGTCTGGCCATTGGAGGAGTTTGACCATGATGGAGATTAAGTCATCTTCACTGGTGTCAAACTATAGTCCACCCAAATTTAAATGGAGCAGGCGGACCATGGTCATGGTGGGGAGGGCATTCCGTCACCATTGCGATGGAGTTCCCTCTATGCCAAAATATAGAACAGGTCTGTAGTTCCCTAGAAACATTGCACCATCCACTACTGGATATTTAGGTTCTTCTTTCCTCTGGATTAGAATGATTGTGGTGAGCAGCAGTGGCTTCTCCATTTGGGCAAAGGGGTGTCACCAACCCCCACACCCCGCCTCCCCCTTCAGCTGCAGGCATAGCAAAAGTGAACAATAACATGGTAATAAAATGACTTTACTATCATTTTATTTTTTCGTCTGCCACCCGATCTGAGTTTGAGGGTGGTGTGGAGCATTGGCTTGTGATTGGCAAGTAGGGACGGGTGGTGGTTGACTACACCAGTTTAAAATGCGCATCTCACTTTGGCCGGCTGTCTTGCGATGGTCAGCCTGCCATGTGCACTTTAAGCAGCTGGCTGGAGAACAGACACAGGCCCCCAGTGCCTGAGGGGGTGTTGAGCCAGCCCTCTCTGACTAATCCTGCTGCTTTTCTCATGCTGGGTAACAGCAAGGAAGTGCAGGAAGGGGCACCTTCCTGCACAAAAACAATCTTAGGAGGCTACTTACTCCTTTTATGTGTGCTGCAGAATGCAGCACACACAGAAAGAGAAAAAAAGAAAGAGAAATAAAGATAATACTCTTCGTAGCGCCATCCCTGGGAGGCATAAGGTTTTGGCACATCCCCAGGTTTACAAGGTCTTGTAAAACTGGGGATGCATCAAAATCCATGGGTGTTGCATGGAAACACCCACCGCGGTGCCCATGGAACTCCTCCCTTGCGCAGAGTAAGGCAACGTAGCGATTTGAGCTGCCTTGCCTTACTCCATATCCATGAGGCTATTCAAAGCCACACAAAGTGGCTTTTCGTGGCCTCATAGATGTGAGTTCAAGGTTTGCCCTGCCAATGTGTCAAAAAAAGTGACACAATGGCAGCGCAAAGGGCTCATAAATATGCCCCTGGGTGTTTACATACACTCTCTTCCCAAACTGGGGCCCATATTTATACTTTTTTTAGCGCCGCAATTGCGCCGCTTTTTGACGCAAAAACGGCGCAAACTTACAAAATGCCATTGTATTTTGTAACTGTGCCCCTTTTTTGCGTCAAAAAGCGGCGCAATTGCGGCGCTAAAAAAGTATAAATACGGGCCTGGGAGTCACCCTCCAACTGCTGTATCCTGATTGGACACCAGGCGTTACCACAGTATATTATAGATGCTGATTCCTGAACAGGGGCAGGATTCGACTCTCTCACCAAAAAGAAGCTATCTGCACAAGGTATGTTGCCATCCAGGGAAGAAATAATTCAATATCTGTGAAAATTGATTTGTGACATCAAATATCTTCAGTTCAGATATTTTAGCACTTTCTACCTCGGGACATAAGTTATCTACCAGAAACATGTGCCCAGAGCCACTCACTTTGCCTTCAATCACCTTCCACATGCCTGGGTTCCCAGTTACAAACTGCATCATGCTGATCAATCTGTATGTGATGGAAGAGATATTGGAAAGATGTCAACAGCACAGTGCAGCTTTAGGTATGCACACTCATGCAGATCCAAACACTCACTGATGAATTACTATTAGTCTACAGAAACTAAATCAAAGAAATTGCTTGCAAATCAGTCTTAGGCAGCGGAAACATTAAGGGGCATATTTATGAAAAGTGGCACTGCACCCAGTGCAGCATCACTTTTCTTGCGCCTCTTGCCCCCCTAATGCCACCATGTATTTATAATCTGGCGCACCATGGTGGTAGTTAGGGTGAGTAGTATCATAATTTCTGATTCTAGTCCGGCGCTTTGCAGGACTAGCTTCACAAATTATTATGCTAATCCTGTAAAGCACCCACAGGCCTATTGTAATCAATGGAAGCCTCTTTTTAATGCCTGCACTTAGCCAATACAAATGGTGCAAAGGAATCTCATAGATTCCTTTGCGCCATGTTTACAGCACCCCCAAGCACTGGAACACCCCCTTGCATACATTATGCCTGGCACAGGAATAATGTGGCGCAAGGGGTTAAAAAGTGGCGCAATGCAAGCATTGTGCCACTTTGTAAATATGGCGCCTGGGAAATACCACCTTAGTGCTACATTTGGGTCTAAATAAATGCACAAATATGGCGTAAGGTGGCACTAGGGGCTCATAAGTATGCCCCTAAGTATTTCAGTAGTAAGTTCTATACCAATATTTGTGCAAACACCTAATCTAAGATCAATAGAGTCTCTCTCTGAAAATATTATCATTGTTACATAGGTAAAAGTTCTCACTCCTGCAGAGGCTAAACCTTCACCTTCTAGAATCAGGCTTGAGAATCACCATCCCATTTCTGGTCCTTTTCCATCCGCACGTTGTCACATCCCATGGAAGGCATCCTAGACCTGAAAATTGCTCCTCTGAAGGCAAACCATCATGACAACAATCCAAATGCTGAAGATATGCAATATATCATCTCTAGCTCTCTTCTATGTTCCTGAGCTCATTGTCTCTCAAATTCTGCATCTTTTTAAAGACCTGTTGCGTACCATAAAATAGCTGATGGCCAACCCATCAGACTACCTCGTCACTTAACCCAAGAGGTAGCAACTTCAACAAATTCAAAATAAAAATATTTTAAGAAAGAAAAAAACAAGAGGCAAGTCTTCCCATCAAATGCTTAAAGGCTATTGAACAGAATACCTCTTTATCTGGCTGTTCACATGACTCCTGATGTTAAAACAGGCACTTAAGACTCAATCATGGGGGGCAGATGCAGGGAGCAATTGGCAAGTGGGGAAAGCATATGGATAGAACACAGGTTAAGTGGGCCTTGAGAAAAATGTAGTTAAAGGGTATGAAAGTAGAAATTGAAAGCTGGGGCAGAGATAGCAGGGAGAACATTGTAATTGAGAGAGAGCAAGGACAGTGATGAAAGTCAAACACAAAATAGTCTCTTGAGGGCAGCACTCAAAGAATACAAGTAATGCAGCAGAAACAACATAAATCAGCAATGCTCCAGGAGTAGGATGTATACAGGAGTGGGGAGGAAATTCACCAGATAAAGGAAGTCGCTCAATCACGAGCAAGAACCTGATACAAAGCCATATTTATGTCTTGTTCTTTTGACAGAAGGTTTTTGACAGAAGACAGCTAAAACTGTCTTTAAGCAAACCCAAAAAAGAAACAGACTTGTTCACATGACCCAATTTGGTTTGAAATCTCCCTCGGGGTGAGGGGAAGGAAGGGGCAGGTTTGTGTAAATTAAAAGAAATACAATTTTGGAACAAAAAGGGAGACTTTACAGGTGTTGGTCTGTTGTGAACATCTGAAGACATGCTTTTCTCCAATGGCCAGTTGCTATTTTGCAGTTAGCAAATATCGGTTGTCATTATCCCTAAATTCATTGCTTAATATTGATTTCAACTGACATCTTGCTTTCCATGAAATACATCAATCCAGATGTGAATGTCATTAAAGTCAAACCTTTGTTTCAAAAGCCTCACTAGAAGTAGGGTAATTCAAAAAACAGTTCTAGATTTTTTAGGATAAATCTCATGGAGCCACCTATGCTGTGCACATGCCCTAAGGTCCTCATGTGGAGTACCATTGCAATCTTGATTCAGCCAGTAACAGGAATTTCCAGCAGAATCCGAGGGTGCCACTTTTATGCCCAGTGCTAGCCTGCGGGTGGAGCAAACTCCTGGCTCCTGCCTAACCACAGAGCTATAAGCACTCCCCTGGTGTGCATTCTATGGAAGTGAGGTATTCTCATTGCAAACCAGTTCTGGGACACGTTTTACCCCCTGCTGGGATTGGTGCCACTGTGGCTAATTGGACAATGGCAGGGACAGACCTAGGTGTGAATTACATATGCCCTTTGAAGCTTATGCACTTGGTGGCCACATCTCCAAGGCCATTCTGTCAGTGGGCGGTCACATTTCCTCCCAACCAAGGCCATTTTGTTCCTTTTTTTGGGAGCCATTCACTCCTCCTAGGTAGCTTCAAGGTGACGGGATGGATTAACTGTGACAAGGCTACTAGAGTCGTTAGCCAGGAAAAAGCCATTCTTCTAAGAGTAGAGCTTTGAAAATAGTAACTTGAAATTCAACTTGACAATCAGATTGGATTTTGAATTTCAATTATTTTCAGTCTTTAAATCAAGGTGCTTGCTATTCCCAAACTGGAGGTATGAACTATAAGGTGTTATAATGGTACCAAGTGCTTCCCTATGGGAGAGCCAGTCCTGCTACAGTAGAAAAACAACTTTTGAGAGTATCCACCACCAAACATGTAAAACAGTGCTCCCTGCCCTATGAGCATTTAGGGCATACCTTAATGGGGACTTATAAGTATCAAAAACACCAATTTGTGCCTGGCAAAATGCTTATTTTGCTGGGTCAAGTTTGCAGTTTTAGAACTGCGGACTCTGGGTGCTGGTGCAAGCCTGAAGACATTCTTTACATTGTGACTTAAGTCACGGCACAATAGATGTTGCATACCACTAGTGACATTTAACTTACAGGCCCTGGGTACACCTGGTATACCATATATTAGGAACTTATAGGTAAGCTAAATGTGCCAATTTGGATATTTAACCATTTCAGCACGTTCTTAGGGGTCAGAGCATATGCACTGGGGCCGTGTGAGGAGGGTCCCAGGAAAGTGAGTCCAGAAACCAATAACATCAGCTAAAAAACTGGGGTTAACATGCAAAAAAAGGCATTCTCTTACTTTTTAGAATGTTCATAGAATAAACTCCAAATGAAAATGGAGGGGTATGAATATGCTTATATACTAAACAGTAGTTGACTCAGTGAACTCTCACCCAAAGTAACTGAAAACATGCGATATAGTTATGGCTTCATATAGGGCTTTCAATGTTATAGAGGAAACAGCCATTGGGTACAAGATCTGCTGACATTTCAGAATGAATTTAAATAAGTCATCAGGATATTACAGACTAAATGGCAAAAATAAACATTTCTCACTCTTAATTATAAGGATTTGGAAGAGGCATCAATGAGAGCTCAAAAAGGGCCTAATAGTAGAACATTGACAATTTATGCTCAATGGCTAATCTACTATACTGCTGAACAGATGCACAAATGGAATGAGAACATATCAATGACGTGTCCTGGTGTAATGGAGAGGGGTGATATTGAGTTCATATGGAGTGTTGGCACAAGGTTACAACCTTTATCAAAAATCTTTGCCAAATACTATAACATTAGACGCAAGATCCATGTTATGCTCTTTCAATTTAATTTGAAATCGCACTCAAATCACCCCATGGGGGTATCTCAGTGCACAATAGATAGAGAGTGGGATAGACACAGTTTTCTGAAGTTTATGTAATATGTACATATACAGAAGTCATAAGGCAGATCATTCCATTATGGGGGAACCTACATACATAATGGTATCTTATACGAGGATCAGTGAGTAAAGCTTTGTCACTGGCTCTCAAAAGCCTTCCAGGACAGCAGTGATTAAGCTTCTGGGTAAGGTACCTTTTCCCATCAGTGATTTGTGGGTAAGGCAGCAGATTAAAAAAATTACTTTGTGGACTCCTGGAAGGTGAAACCATGATGGGTTCAGACTCTGGGGAGCTGGGGAACCCTGTGAGCACCGAAGCTCCACATCCACTCGGATCTGTGACAACGGGTGCAGTGGTGACTTTAGGTGTCAGGTCCATGCGGTTAGGGAGGCTGCAGAGTCCTTTCTTTTGAGCTGAGCAAGTCTGCTGATCCCCAACACAGAAGCTTCAAGTCTTTTTTGGAGGCAGGCAGTTGTCCTGGGTTTCTGGAGGGTAAGCTGCCGTACAAGCCGTCTTTTGGTACAGAGTTCGTCGAAGGTTTCAGACAGGTCGACGGTGTTGGTACAAGGTCAGCTGTTTCTCTTCTCTTCTGCAGGTGCGACTCTTCTTTGCGCTTAGTCTTCCTAGGTCTTCAGGATCTGTGTTCTTGGGTTCAGTGGTGCCACCTAAACACTCAATTTAGGTGTGTTACAGGGAGTGCCAGGTGGCAGCCAATGGGTTGTCCACCTTCAGGGTGACTACACCCTCGTTATGAACATTGAGAGGTGGGCATAACCCCGACTCTAGAGGTCTAACTGCGCCCAAAGCAAGATGGAGGAATTTAAAAAGTGGTTTCCACTTCAGCTCATTCACCTTAAGGGTGAGAGTGAGACTGGCATGAAGTAAGCACACCTCCCAATCTCAATTTTCTCATCTGTCTTGCCAACAAAAAGTGGGACCAGGACAGGAGGGGTTGCCATCTCTACCATTTGGAGAGACCTGGGTTGCATTACAAAGGCAGTTAGGCCTTTAAAGCTTCCCACCCTGGAATGTCCAACCTGCCTGGAGGAGGTGTCAACATGACTGCCCAGTGCAGGCTTTTGTCTCGGGCCCCCAAAAGTGCTAGCTCTTACCTTAGGGGGTCCGAAATGTGGCTAAGATGGCTGAACTGGTCAGGAACAGTCAGTCGACATTAGAAGCTTGTAGATTTGCAGGGGCACATCTGAGGTGCCCTCTGGGTGTATGTATTGGTAAATCCAACACTGGCATCAGTGTGGGTTCACCAATATGAGATGTTTGATACCAAACATCCCTATCTTCAGTGAAGCCATCATGTAGATGAGAAAATCGTAGCGACCAGTGTCCAGCACATGTATTTAAAGTGGCTTCCATGGTCACTTACTATGTCTGAGAATCGACAAAGACATAGCAGGAGCATCTGCTTGTGCAGATATGCCCTGAAATGTGATAAAATGCACACTGCCTTAGGGCTGTAAGGCCTGCTAGAGGGGTGACTTACATATATTTATATGCAGTGTTAGGGGACGCGGCACACAGTCTGTGTGCCATGTCATGTTTTCCCTTTTAGCTGCACCTAGACTCGCAGCCTGTAATGGCAGCCAGACATGCGCTTAGTGAGGGGTCTCTTAGGGTGGCACAATTCATGCTGCAGCCCTTAAGGACCCTCTTTAGTATCCCAAACCCTAGGTACCAGGTTACTTACAGAGGATGCTAAAGGTTTTGCTGTTGGGAGAAACAACCGTGCAGTTTTGAGGAAAGAGATTTGTCACTGATGACCTGGATAGCAGGAATCCAGTATACATTGAGTCGAAATTACATCCGATACGAGAAAAAAGGGGGACTAATCATGCAAAAAATTGTGCTTTCCTACAGTAAGTATTTACCATAGTCTCGCCTGCTTATTTTAATACTCTATATCATGTTTTTTTTGCCAAGAGAGTTAGGAAAGAGAGAGCTGTCCTCAACAGACGCTTCATCTGGAAGCGTGTGCCGACCATGGACAGGATCTGCTATTTCATGGTTAAGGTTTGGTCCAATCATACTCCGAGGTTGAGGTTCTTAACTGCTTTTTAGATATGGACACAGTGCCCAGTTCAGCAGGCCACCAGTTGGCTGACCAAAGCTGTTAGGCCTTTATAAACATCATGTTCTTGGTTTCCTGCATTCAAAATAAGGCAGTTTGCGAACATCCAGACAGCAATTGCTTTCATCCCTGTTGCAAACAATGTTTTGCTTTTGTCAGGTCTCTGTCAAAAGTGATGATCAAGTGTGTGTCTTCAGCATGGCCAAACCAAAGCAAAGCCAAAGGATCTAATGATATTGGTGAGGGGGGAACATATATTTTAAAGAGTGTGGGGCTTAAACAAGAGCCCTGGGGCACTCTCTTGTCTATCAGCATGGTACAGAATTTGAAAGTCCCCAGAAAGATGGTTTTGGTTTTGTTATTTAGAAAGTCACAGAACCATTGAAGGGCTGTCCCATAGAATATTATGTTGTACAACCTTTGAAGCAGCATAGGATGGGACGCCATATCAAATGCAGCATATAGGTCCACCAGCACGAGCATAGATGGCGTGACTGCATCAAGAGCTAATATTATGTGGTCTGTGACTACCACTAAGGATGTTTCTGTAGTGTGTGACAATCAAAAACCACACTGTGAAGGATCCAAAACCATATTATCCTTAAAGTAGCTTGAAAGTTGTTTAATAAGGAGTCCTTCCAGCACTTTACCTAACAAAGTTAGTGAGGTCAGAGAGTGCAAGGTTGTCCTTTTTAGGGTCGTGCACGCAAGGCGCTCTTTCTCTGGTGTAATCTCTCTATGGGCTTTTAACCACGTCCATGTCTCGCCTTGGTTGGTTCATGGTCTTGCCTTTTGAAATCCGCTTGATTTCATTAGTGAAATGCATGCACATGTCATGCCTTTTCTGGTGTTTAGCCCTCCTCAAGCGCACCAGCCAACTTTTGAAAATATACGAGGCTCGATGTTTTCCATATGATTTCTGGACTACTTTTTACTTTTCATTTAATAAGCAGCACGATCGCGCTGGGCAGTAATCGAGCACTTCGCATGACATCGACCCTGTGACATGAATAATTGCACTTTTGCCGATACGGTTGACTGCGAGCGCACATTTGTTTCCTTTCGTGTGTCTCCTTCACACTCATTGTGCCCGTCGGCTCACCTATGTTGCCACCATGTCAGGGCGCTCCCATGCAGACTGGGATTCTGTGCCTGCTCTCCCCAGCCTGGCAACACAGTGCCGGGATGGAGAGAGCACAAGGTGCATGTGTGCTTAGCCGGCCGGAGACATCCAGCCAAACACACATGCGCAGTGAGGTGAGTCCACAGTGCACTCCCCTCGTCCAGGTCACCCCTCAAGGCCCCACCCTTTCCTCAATGAATGGATAATAAACACAGTTTTTTATCCTTTCGTTATAAAAAAATTGCAGCTTCTGCTGCTGGCGGAGGGGAGACGCTCCTCCGCCCTATTGAAGGAGCCTCTGCAGATTGTTCTACAAAAATGAATTAGTACCACTGATGTTGCTGATCCATTTAGCAGTGTCAGATTTAGTTGGAAAGTAAGCAGTTTTACTATCACTTCCTAAATGAATGCAACGCATGGTACCCATGTATACTTTATCTTATGGACAAACAAACGAAAAATTCCATTAACCTTGACTAGTGCACTCTGTAAAGAGCTTACACTAAGGGAAATTGCCCTTATTGCAATTATGAATTCTAGCTGAAAGTGGATAGCCATATTTAAAGGAAGGGCAATTAACACATTCACTCATACCTGGCCAGCCAACATAGGGGGGAAATACTAACTACCTTTGCACAGAACCTAGAATAGAGACAAATAACGTTCTGCATGCTCCCTTCTATCTCTCTACTTTGCAACCTTAGGGAACCACCTTGTGATGGGGGCAAATTACTATAAAGGCCTGAAAATTGGCCCATTTTCAGTACAAGTGGAGCTCTCCAGCAGCTACTATGTTATACCTGGAGCACAAAATCCTTGCACCATTCCCATATGTATGGTCAAATGGCACCTTCTGTAAACGTGGAAGAGAATGGTGCTTTTTATTGCTTCTTGCCTTGTGCATGTCTAAGTGCTTGCTACATATATGTGTGATGCTTGTCTTTGTGAAGAAACATTGGGTGTCATTACAACCCTGGCGGTCTTTGACCACCAGGACTGTTTTGACGGAAGCACCGCCAACAGGCTGGCGGTGCTTCCTAGGGAAGTACGACTGCGGTGGAAGCGTCACGGTCGCACCGCTTGGACCGGCGGTTTCCCACCACTTTAGTCCCAGCGGTTTAAATCTGCAGCGCTGCCCAGGGGATTACGAGTCCCCCTCCCACCAGCCTTTTCATGGCGGTTTGAACTGCCATGAAAAGGCTAGCGGAAGAGGGAGTCGCGGGCCCCTGGGGGCCCCTCCACTGCCCATGCCACTGGCATGGGCAGTGCAGAGGCCCCCTGTCACGGCCCCATGCAGCTTTTCACTGTCTGCATAACAGACAGTGAAAAGCGTGACGGGTGCAACTGCACCCGTCGCACAGCCGCAACACCGCCAGCTCCATTTGAAGCCAGCTCCCATGTTGCGGCCGAAATCCCCACTGGGCCGGCGGGCCGAAACCAGGTTTCCGCACCGCCGGCCCAGCGGAGATCTCCAAATAGTCCCTGCGGGAGTGCGGCTGCATTGGCGGCCGCCCGGCGGTTTCAACTTGGCGGGTGGCGGTTGCCACCCGCTAAGGTTGAAATGAGGGCCATTGTGTTGCAGTAGATAATCTCTCTCAGCAGTACTACATGCAACCAATTCAAATACTGATGCTTAATAACAGAAAAGACAAAAATGTGTGTTCCTGTATCTTGTAGCTCACAGCGTGTATATTCTAAAATCAAAACTATTTTTTTGACTGTAAGTACAAAAAAAAAAAACATGAATGACCGTTAGGTTGGTAAATATCTCATAGCATTTCTACAGACTGATAAACCGAAAGTTGCAGTCCAAGATATGCTGGTTGCAATGACTTGGATGAATGGTATTCCCCGTTTTGTGTCTCAGACAGTTCTTTAAATCAAGATGGCACAAAAGGGTAAATTCAGTAAAATATAGCACACCTCAGCACAGAACTGAAAGTTGCTGGGATACTTTGCACAAGGGTGAGAGAGCCGCAGAGCCAATTTACTAAAAAACTGGCTTGTTGTTAACCTCTGCACTGGTGCACCTAGCAAGCTGCTTAGGGGCATATTTATACTTGTTTTGTGCCAAATTCGCATAATTATTTTGAAGGAAATTCAGAGCAAAACTAACTCCATGTTTATACTTTGGCGCTAGACTTGTCTAATGCCAAATATATGGAGTTAAAGTCATTTTTTAGATGTGGAAACCTACTATGTGTCAATGAGATGCAAAGTAGGAGTTCCTGTGCAAAAAATTACTCTATGGCCTCAGTGCCATATTTATCCCCCCCATGCTAAAATCACGCACAGGGATGAAGAGGGGTCAAATAATGGTTCAAAGTTTGCTTTGCACCATTATTTAACGCCTCGGTCAGGGAAGGCGCTAGTGGTCCTGTGGGCCTATTTCCATGGTGGAACACAATGGAATAAGCCCACAGGCTCCCTGCTCAGGCCCCAGGGACACCCCCACTCACACCAAAGGGACAGCGGAGATGGGGTCCCCATCCCAGGTAAGTATAGGTAAGTACAGGTAAGTATTTAATTTATTTTTGTAAGTGCCATTGGGGGCCCTGAAGTGGGCCCTCCTATATGGCACATGGCGCAATGGCCATGCCCACGGGACCCTGGTCCCCTGTGCTGGTCTTTGGGGTGGTGGGCATGACTCCTATCTTTTCTAAGACAGGAGTCATGTGGTATGGATGGTTTTGCGTCAGAAAATGCCGCTAGGCTAATTAGAGTCATTTGTTTTTATTCTAACATGCCTAACGTAATTTTTGGTGCAAAACCCCCTTCTTCCATACCACCTGCCCCACCCGGCTAACACCACTTTTTTTCACGCTAGCCTACCCTTTGCACCGGCTTGCACCATTCCATAAATATGGTGCCCAGCTTGTGCTCAGAAATGGTGTAAGCCGGTGCTAAACGTTTTGGTGCAAAACTGCGTTGGTGCAGTTTTGCACCAAAAAGTATAAATCAGGGCCTTAATGCGCACATTTCACACACTGGCGGGCTGATTTATCAAGGTTTCACACAAGGCAATGCAGCAAGACACCTGCTGTGCTGTGTGAAAGAGAGAGGGCAGGAATGTGCCATAATTTTACATTGTATGTCACATTCCTGTCCTCTCCTTGCATACAATGGGCTGCTTGTACCAACACTGGCACCCTTGCGGTAGGATTGTTTTTGTGTAGAAAGAGGCCCATTCCTGCACGAAACAATCCTCAGAGGCATTTATCTCTTTCTATGTATGCTGCAGGATGCAACACCCTTAGAAAAGAGGAAACAATGGGGAGAAAAAAGTATTTCTCCTTGTCACACCTCTGGTTGGACGGCATACAGTACTGACGCATCCCCAAGTAAGTGTTGGTAAGTCTAGGAATGCATCACAAAGTGTAATACTGTACAACTTGAGCTGCCTTGCGTTACACCAGATTTATCAAGCCATACATGGCTATGCATGGGTGCCTTGTGTGGCTTGGTAAATCGGAATCTAGGTTTTTCACCATCCTGCATCACTAAGCATCTCACAAGGGCGAGTCAAAACGTTGATAAATTTGGCCCTCAATTAAATGTGTGAAATATTGGGAAAATATTGGAAAAATAAAAATAAAAATTCGATCCAACTTTGTGCCTTCCTAAAGGACGTGTACTTTGTGACACAAGCACGGGACTGGCAATTTTAGTAAAATGTATAAAAAACATGATTGCTTAATGCTGATCACCCGAACACTCCACTACCTTGACACAAAGTACAAAACACTATTTGCAGTTAAAAAAAAAAACGGCGCTTCGAATATTTTGAATGACTTTGCAGCAGTGTCAAGACTTGATAATTCTGCCCCTGAGATTTTAGTAGAATCAGAGCAGCGTAACATCTTAAACATAGCACATTTTGAATTCGGAAGAATTGTTAAATAAACACATTAATATTTTTATGCAAAGAGACACCAACAGCTAAGCTTCTAGGAAGACTATATATTTTGGAAATCTGAAAGGTCGACACGTGTAATATGTGCCGCACTATTCATACTCGAGAATATATTTTGATCATTATGGCTGTGTTGCTTACAAAAAAATAATGATTGTTTACTATGCAAGCGCGTTATTTTGTTTCGTTGATTCTTTTACATATGTTCGTGACAAAATGGTAGAACTTAGCGTCTCTAAGCGTCTCTAATCTTAGCCCATGTTAAGTGACCAGTTTCTAAGACGCCTTTCTTATATCATTTATCAAACCACATTGTCAGGGTATAAAAGGGACGCAGTTATTTTCTTGTTTAATTGGGCAACTTCCCTTCAGGCCCCAGCTGCCCCAAAGGTCAAACAGCAGCGATACAGCAAAGCCTGTTTTGTCTGCATAGATGCTCTACTCACAGTAATGTAAGCAAACTGATACCCCCTCTGCAGACTGCAGAGCAATGACCCCGGAATCGAATGTCTGACCTGACCCGACCTCGTCGCAGCCCTAACCCCCATCTTTTCGATCTAAAAGCCCTTGCTTCTTTTCTCATAGAAGAAAAGTGCTCATATCACATTTATCTGCTGTTTCTGAGGTTGTTTGACACTTTCTAGGAAATGAGAGAAGAGCCATCCCTCCACCAAGCCCCAGTGTATCCAAATTCGTTTTATTCCCTTTAACAAAATGTGTTACCTCGCCAAAAAAGCAGAATTTTGCTGTTAGTTTACTCTTCAAGTTTTACCTTTGCTTTACAGAAAAAAATCGTTTTTACATTTTGAGAAAATGACGTCAAAGGTAGCATGGGATTGATTCTGTAGCTTGAGAAAGACTAAATGTATTTTTTTTTCAAGAATATTTACTGAAATATGAGATTCAATGTACTGCCGTTGTAAGCCGTAATGGCCAGAAGACAAGCAAATGGTTGGTTGTTTTACTCTTAAGGAACGGAGTAGAAGGCTTTGTGTGAAATATGCCTTGTGTGTTTCCTGTTTATTGTGAAAGATTATTAAGGCATCCCTCCCTCGCTCCAGATGAATGAAGCCTTTTTATCATATTGTGTTTCCAGCTTCTGGAGGGCTACCCAGCTGACAAATTACAAATTCTACGAATCAATTTGCAGTACAGTGGTTAGTAGACTTCAGATTAACTGGACTGTTGCTGGAGAAAACTCACATGGTGCCATTGGCTGTTGATTCTTAGCAGTTTGGGGTCTATAAGTTTCAGTGGCTATGTATGGCTCATCTTCTTTAATGTATAGCTCCCATCCAGGAGCCCATTTGATAAAAAAAAAAAGTTTTTATGCAATTTTTCATGTCGCACTAGTGTTCTTTCTAAGAACTGGAAAGGCAGGGGGTAGATTTACTATTTTTTCACACAACGCAGGAAGCAAGCAAAGTTGCATCAGCACATTGTGTGAAATTGAGAAGGCCGAAATGTGCCTCATCTAATAAATTAGGCTACATTTCTACTGTCTCAGTACTGGTGCGCTGTTTGCAGCCAAGCGTCAATGCAAGAACACTTGCTCTATAGCGCGGGGGTGCTTATGTTAAGGCCAGTAATATGTTTGTGCAGGAAGTGACACCTTCCTGCACAGAAACGAGGTCTTTTCCCTTTTCTATGTGTGCTGCAGAATGGGGGAAAGAGAAGATAATAAGAAGAAATAAACATATTTCTCCTCATTGGTCAGACATAGGATTTTTATGCATTTCCAGGTTTACTACCTTTAGTAAATCTGTGAATGTGCCAAAATCCAGGGGTAAATGCATCGGAATGTGCATGCTTCATGCATGGCACAACTCCCAAGTGGAAATGTAACACAACGTTGTGTTACATTTGTGTACAAACCCAAGCAAATCAGGTCTTGCCATCTGACTGAAACCTTTGCATTATCCTTGCGTCGCCTTGCGTGAAGCAAGGACAAGTTAAGGGCCGTATTTATACTCCGTTTGCGCCGAATTTGCGTCGTTTTTTTCGACGCAAATTCGACGCTAAACTAACGCCAACTAACGCCATATTTATACTATGGCGTTAGAGGCGTATAGCGCCAAAGTTCCCGGAATGTGCGTCATTTTTTAGCGTGAACCCCTTCCTTGCGTTAATGATATGCAAGGGAGCCGTTCCCGTCTAAAAAATGACTCCCAGGCCTTTACGTGGTATTTATACTCCCGGGCAAAAGAGACGCCCGGGAGTGGGCGTGGCTAAAAACGGCGCATTTGCGCCGCTTTTTAACGCCTGGGTCAGGCATGGCGTTAAGGGACAAGTGGGCTCAAAATGAGCCCAGAGTGCCCTCCCCTGCCCCCAGGGACCCCCCCTGCCACCCTTGCCCACCCCAGGAGGACACCCAAGGCTGGAGGGACCCACCCCAGGGACATTCAGGTAAGTTCAGGTAAGTATTTTGTTTTTTTTTTTAATAATTTTTTTTGGCATAGGGGGGCCTGATTTGTGCCCCCCTACATGCCACTATGCCCAATGACCATGCCCAGGGGACAGAAGTCCCCTGGGCATGGCCATTGGGCAAGGGGGCATGACTCCTATCTTTACAATGATAGGAGTCATGTTGATGGGGGATGGGCGTCGAAAATAAATGGCGCAAGTCGGGTTACGATGATTTTTTCGACGTAACCTGACTTGCCCCATTTTAAGACGCCCATGCGCCATTTTCCCCCTACGCCGGCGCTGCCTGGTGTACGTGGTTTTTCTCGCGCACACCAGGCAGCGCCGGTCTGCTTGCGCCGGCTAACGCCATTCAATAAATACGGCGCCCGCATGGCGCTTCAGAATGGCGTTAGCCGGCGCAAAACTTTTTGACGCTAAACTGCGTTAGCGCAGTTTAGCGTCAAAAAGTATAAATATGGGCCTAAATGTTTCATAAATATGGGCCCAGGTTTTTCTATTGTTTGATACAATGGTAATCGACTGTAAAAGGATGGAAGACTAACATGTTTTTTCTAGAATTTGAATTCGAAACTGAAGTTTAGAGAGGATATCAATCGGGAGAGTTAACTTGCTGAGCCATCTTCGAGGTTTCAAGGCCATTTAAACAGTAGACGTTCAAGGAGGCAGAGATGTCTGACACTTTACAACTGGATCTCTAAGACATATGGACCCATGGTCTTACCGTAACTCTCAAAATGTCTTTCCTACCATAAAGGCAACTCCATAATTACGGATAGTCTTCAAAGCCAGCCATTACCTATGTTATTATCCCTTCAGTTAAATTCATCCGAGTAAGAGAATTCTATACATGTCATATCCAGTGTGACCCTTTAGTGGGTTGAGGTCTAACCAATAAACTTGCAAAGCAAAGGTTTGAACGCCAGCTATACCTACTCAACCGTTCATCTTTCTGAGTCTGACAAAGCGATCACTGTTCATTTCAGCAGTATTGCCTGTTTTGTTGAATGATTCTGTTCGTGTTGTGCAGTATAGAAAAAGCCCTTCGCATTATTATTGCGGGAATGCAATATTATGTTTCAGAATGCAACATTTTGCAATGCTAAAAAAAATCGTAAATTTGTTGAGTTGAAAGTTGCCATCTTTGGTCATATTGTGCAGTTTGTCATCTCTATAAAACGGAGCCTGCTTGTGAAATAGTTTTCCTTTTAAAAAAAATATTTCTTTCCCGGAAAAGAAGTACAATTTTCAGTGATTTTGTTTTATTCCAATAACTATTTTTGCAACATATTTAATTTTCGAGAAGTTGGAGAAGATTAACAAAACACAAAATTGCAAATACCAACTTCGAAATCTGTGTACATCCTATAGGAGTCAATGGCATGCTAGGCCAGGTGTAATTTGACCTAAAATCAGGTATACCACCTAACTGAAATAAAGGATACATATTAAAATACAGAGCCTAAAAGACATTCTGTAATAAAACAAACACACATAAATAAACACACAACTACTTTTTGGCCAACTTGCATCGCAGCACAGTTCAAAGGTTAAACAGATCGGGCACAACTGCAAGAGCTGAACACCAAACGACCATAGTTTAAAAAAAGACAATGCATCATATCCTGTCAAGTAAGGTATCAGAGGGATCTAAGGAGGCGCTAGACATAACTCGAAGAAAATATATAACACAGATGAGCAGCAGTGAGAAGTGTAAGGAAAATATAGATTGTTTAATAGCACACATCCTTCAGAATGGAGTAAGTAGTGAGTAACTTTGGAAGAAGTGGGGAATAAAATAAAAGTAAGCTATTTGTTCTGAATCTATTTATAGTAACTACTACTTCGACTACTGCTACTATTACTACCACTACTACTACTATTATTAATAGTCATTATCATTGGTAATGATAATAATCATCATTCTTTTAAGCATAATTTCATAATATAATTGTGAATCTTCTATGTGCTGTAAATAAGAGGTGTTACTGATCCTCAACATAATAGTTCCAAGGATGTACCATCCTGCCTGCATCCTAGGAGTGTCTCCAACCATTAACCAGTTGGATTAGGCCACCCCTAGTAATAAACCTTAATAAAAGGACAGACATGACAATGTGAAAGATCAAAAGCTCCCAAAACGGCAACAATGTAAAGCCCACATTACTTGTCGTTTAAATTTGTTCCAAACAGGAAGATGTACAAAAAAGCTAAGACTACTTCTCATATATAAAAAGTATTTTGAAAGTTTGGGAATTGAGCACATATTCAAACAAATTATTTGAAATTCATATGCTTTCTGAAGGGTAAGTGAACAAAGCAGGAAAACTAGCCGAAGCATCTGTGGCTCATAAACGTATTCAGCGTTGCAACATATTGGTAATATTCCATAACACTCCAGTCCAGAAAAAAATTAAAGGAAGGAATCTATGTAGGATGGCTACGAAACTACCCTAGTGGGCTTGCAATTGGTGGAGACTGGGAGTCGATTCCAATACGGATGCAGCTGACGTATCTGTGTATGGTTACATCAATTAATCCTAAAGAAAGGACTGGGGAGATCGATTTATATGCAGTGTCCTGGATTGTGCATGGATATATGAGGTTAGTTGAAGAGCCGTAGTGGAGGCTAATTTAAAGAGACTAGATTAGTCTGCTTGGACACATACCTGTGCCCCACATTGTGGTGACCTACGAGCCCTTTCGTTGGACGGGCTATCCAGTGTTTAATTTGGAGGAAACTGATAATAACTCATGGTTATGTAAAACCTGGACAGTCATCCAAAACAGGAAAATAAGTCAATATGCTGGAAGACAACTTGGACTAGTTATTGGACTTGTTTTCCTTAAGTTTGGTATTTTTAGGTGCAGGTTTGAGCTAGAGAATAGTAGATTTAAGAATGAGGAGGAACTGGACTGTGTAGAAGAACTTTGTAACATTCATGGCTCTGAACATGGTCCTAGATGCTTGTTGCAGGGTGAGGAGGAGAAGATATCGAAATACTTCACGTTTTGTGGCTTAAGAAACTAATTTCAAAATGGATGTTATACTGCCTGGTTTCACAATGTGAAGGTTTTATTTTCTTTAGTTTTTAGAAGGGCTGGGTGATAAACTCTGCTTCGCCCGCAGAGTTCACTGAGTTTTGGTCACTCCGTATTACGTATGTACACAGAGTTCTGGCCAAAATCCACCCACCACTGCGTGGTGGAGTTTTATCTCAAGCAAGGCTCGCCAACGAAAAGTTGGGATTGAGTATTGGTGTCCCTTAGTGTGGTTTTCGGGTGCTAGCAGGGCACCCTATGAGATTTTCCCTAAATGAGCGGTTGCGACCCTTCATGCTGGAAAGGCTGCTTCTCCAGTAGAAAATCTACTTGAGCGGCAGTAAAACGAACTTCTGCAGCAGTGTCCTCTGGTGTGCCTTTCGGTGGCGGTGCATTTGCGCTGATTTCTAAGGAAGGATCAAATTTCTGGTGCTAAAAATCAGTGCTACATACCAATTTCTGCTCGCTAATGGAGCTCCATGGAATCTCACTGAATCTTGAACTCCACGAGTTACGCACACCCCTGGTTTTTAGTCCTCATGTACAATCATATTGATTCAAAAAGGAACCTTTGTTCCTAAATGGAAAACAGAGAACATGGTGTCACCTAGTTGAATATTTCCTCTTGAATTTAATCATTTGGCCGTATGTCAATCTGAAAGTAGAGACAATAAAATGAAAAGAAGCAGGAACTAACAATAATGGTAGCCTTACAAAAATGATAGTGCTAAGTCCTAACACTTCTACAACCAGTTATGAAACTGTTTCAAGAAAATAGATTGGCAAATAGTTTCACTACAAGTTACCCGGATATAGGGGGTCATTATGACCCCGGTGGTCAGAACTAATGTGGCGGTAATACCGCCAACAGGCTGGCGGTACTCACCAACACATTATGACATTGGATTTAGCCAACCCGGCAATGTACCACTCTGACCGCCATGGCGGTAGCAGCAGCTGAGCTGGAGATGAGAATCTCCAGCCCGGTGGCTCCCATTGTGTCACCGGCGGTATTATGTCCATTTGTGTTGGCTTTAGGACTCGGTATGCTTTACCACTACTGACCAGTGCTCAAAATTAAAATCAACACTGGGCTTATAAAGAAGGACTAATCACCGGAGAGGGCATCCAGGTGCTAAGAACCCCACTTCAGGGGAGGATTCAGTTAAACAGCCAGATCTTGAGTCCTTTCTTGAATTCCAGCAGAGAAGATGAGGTCCGGAGGTCAAGTGGGTGTTTGTTCCAGGACTTCACAGTGAAGTAGGGGAAGGAACAACCTCCACAGTTGCTGCAGTGGATAGGAGGGTTGTGACCGAGGGAGAGGGAGGTGGAGAACAGGCATCTGGAAGGCAGGTGGAAGTTCAGGCAGTGGTTGATGTATGCTAGTCCTTGGTTGCATGGGGCCTTGTAGATGTGAATTGACACCTCTTCTGAACGAGGAGCAAGTGAAACTTCTTGAGGTGGGGGTGAGATGTACGCCTGCTTGGGAAGTCTAGGATAAGCCTGTCTGCTGCATTTTGTATGGTCTGTGTAGTCTCTCCAGGAGGTGCAGGTGTTTACTACATAGAGTGTGTTGCCATAGTCCAACTGGCTGGTGGCAAGGACTTGATTGGCAATTCGTCTTGTGTTGATGTGGAGCTACTTGAAGATCTTATGGAGCATGTGAAGTGTGAGGAAGCAAGTAGAGACTGCATAGATCTGTCTTTTCATGGTGAGCTTGCTGTCCAGGATGATGTCAAGGTTGCGGGCATGGTCTGTCAGGGTGGTTGAGGATCCTAGATCGAAAGGCCACTGTGAGTCATTCCACGAGGAGTTGCTGTTCCCTTCAGTTTTGTCTGTGTTGAGGTTTAGGCAGTTGTTTTTCATCCATTCAGCAACACTCATCATACCCTTGCATACGTTATTTAATAAGGTGGAGGGATCCTCTGATAGCAAGAGGATGAGCTGGGTGTCATTGGCATAGAATATGGTGTTTATTCCATGTGTTCTGAACTTGATGGCCAAGGGGGTCATGTAGGTGTTGAACAATGTGGGTTTGAGGGACGAACATTGAGGGATGCCACAGTTTATGTTCTTGGGTTCTGAGGTGAAAGGAGATAGGTTGGTTCTCTGGGTTCTACCGGTGAGGCACATGGTGATCCATTGGAGGGTGTCTCCTTGGCTTCCAATGTGGTGAAGCCTCTTGATCAGGGTGTGGTGGGATACTGTGTTGAAAGTTGCTGAGAACTCAAGGAGGATCAGGGTTGACATTTCTCTCTGGTAGAGGAAGGTTCTGATGTCATTGATGGCAGCTATCAGGGCAGTATGGGTGCTGTGGTTGGTGTGGAATCCTGATTAAGAGTCGTCAAAATAAATCAAGACACTTTACTTGGTGATGCACATATGAAAAATATTCACAGAAATGCAATTTAACACATTGCCAGTTGAGTGCTGCATAGTTTTATCTTTATCAGTAAAACAACAGATCTGTGCAAAGTTAGTGGCCATTTCAATGGAAAATGTACTGTCTGTAAATGATAGGTAAGTGGGTCACAAAAGTTTGTTGTCAAAAGTGGATCTATATAATTCTAATTTAAAATCATCTTTAATGGTAAAGTTGGATTTTAAGTCACAATTCGGAAAATGCCACTTTTAGAAGGTTGGCCTTTTTTATCCTAACCATTTGGTGTCTGCGGCCTGTATCCTGGGTCACATGACTAGGTGTAATTGGCAGTTGTTTTTTGTGTATTCCTCCCACACAGTAATAGAAAGGGGGAATACGGCTGGCAGGATAAGCCATCCTGACATGATGGGACAAGTGGAGCTGTGCACTGCCCCACTTAAATTTCAAGGAAACTCCCTCAGCACATTCACATCATTCACAAATGACTTCATAGTATTCTTTTGTCACCCCAGACATCCTGGGAACAGGGCAGAGAGAAAGAAAATTCCAGAACCATCTTTGGGTGGGGGCTTCAGAAGTTTCTTCCATCTCAAAGGTGGCATCAGGTATACAATAGGGTCCTCAAACCCACTCTGCAATTCACTTCTGGTTCTGGATAGGACTCCCAGAGGACTGGCATGCTCCAGCTCCAAGAGGACTGCAAGGATGCCTGAAGCCTGCCCTGCTGGAGACCTGCTTTTCTGTTTGTACAAAGGACCACCAGAGTGACTCTGAGAGCAAGTTTGCTTGCCTCCTGTTCAGAGCTACAGGGACACAAAAAGTTATTTTTAAGTGCACCTTGATCCAGCCAGAAGTGCGTCTCCCCAGTCCTGGACCCTTGTAAGTGGTGCAAAAGGTGCTCAAGAAGCCAAAATCCCAAACTTGAGACTTAGAAGATTTTTGAAAGTTCTCCGAGAACCGAGGAGAGACTAAGACCTACCTTCTCCTCAATCTGCCCAAAGTGCATCACCAGTCGGCCTGACTTCAAAGTAGGTCTGGATAAGTTCTTCTCCACAGCAGCAAGTTGTGTTTAGAAGCCCCTGTTTGGAAGGGCATAAGGCCTCCTGGAGCCTTTGTCAAATGCATCCTGCAGCTTTGACCTGCTGCAGATCATCATAAAAAAGACTAAGGGGCATATTTATTCTCTGTTTGCACTAGATTTGCATAATTTAAAAAAAATATATTTTAGACCTAGACATGTCTAGCACCAAAATATTGGAGTTAAAGTAATTTTTTGCCTGCGGAAAACTACCTTGCGTCAATGAGATGTCCTGGGCAAAAAATGACTCTAAGGCTATAGTGCCTTATTTATCCAACTGTGCAAAAATCACGGACGGGAGGAGGAGGGCCTTAACCCCTTCGCTGCCAGGCCTTTTCCCCCTCCTGTGCCGAGCCTTTTTTTGGCTATTTGGAGCAGTTCGGGCTTAGGCCCTAATAACTTTTTGTTCACATAAGCTACCCACGCCAAATTTGCGTCCTTTTTTTCCAACATCCTAGGGATTCTAGAGGTACCCAGACTTTGTGGGTTCTCCAGAAGGAGGCCAAGAAATTAGCCAAAATACACTGAAAATTTCGTTTTTTTGAAAAAAATGGGAAAAAGGGGCTGCAGAAGAAGGCTTGTGGTTTTTTCCCTGAAAAGGGCATCAACAAAGGGTTTGCGGTGCTAAAATCACCAGCTTCCCAGATTTCAGGAACAGGCAGACTTGAATCAGAAAACCCAATTTTTCAACACAATTTTGGCATTTTACTGGGACATACCCCATTTTTACGATTTTTTGTGCTTTCAGCCTCCTTCCAGTCAGTGACAGAAATGGGCATGAAACCAACGCTGGATCCCAGAAACCACAACATTTCTGAAAAGTAGACAAAATTTCGAATTCATCAAGGGGTAATTTGTGTAGATCCTACAAGGGTTTCCTACAGAAAATAACAACTGAAAAAGAAAAATATTGAAATTGACGTGAAAAAAACATCAATTTTTCTCTACGTTTTACTTCGTAACGTTTTCCTGCAATGTCAGATTTTCGAAAGCAATATACCGTTACATCTGCTGGACTCTTCTGGTTGCGGGGAAATATAGGGCTTGTAGGTTCATCAAGAAGTCTAGGTACCCAGAGCCAATAAATGACCTGCACCCTTCAGTGGGCTTTCATTCTATGCAGGGTATACAGCAATTCATTTGCTGAAATATAAAGAGTAAAAAATAGCTATCAAGAAAACCTTTGTATTTCCAAAATGGGCACAAGATAAGGTGTTGAGAAGCAGTGGTTATTTGCACATCTCTGAATTTCGGGGTGCCCATACTAGCATGTGAATTACAGGGCATTTCTCAAATAGACGTCTTTTTTACACACTGTCTTACATTTGGAAGGGAAAAATGTAGAGAAAGACAAGGGGCAATAACACTTGTTTTGCTATTCTATGTTCCCCCAAGTCTCCCGATAAAAATGATACCTCACTTGTGTGGGTAGGTCTAGCACCCGCGACAGGATATGCCCCAAAACACAAGGTGGACACATCACAGAAAACAGAGCTGTTTTTAGCAAAGTGCCTACCTGTAGATTTTGGCCTCTAGCTCAGCCGGCACCTAGGGAAACCTACCAAACCTGTGCATTTCTGAAAACTAGAGACCTAGGGGAATCCAAGATGGGGTGACTTGTGTGGCTCGGACCAGGTTCTGTTACCCAGAATCCTTTGCAAACCTCAAAATTTGGCTAAAAAAACACATGTTCCTCACATTTCTGTGGAAGAAAGTTCTGGAATCTGAGAGGAGCCACAA